>NC_136492.1:137329518-137484518 GCF_053919585.1 Euprymna scolopes | reverse complement strand
TGCTGGTAAATAAACATGTTGGTGTATAAGAATATTGTTAGCAATGTAGATTGCCAGGGTATTGAAGTGGCGTATAAACAGAAAGTAGTAAACGAACAAAGGTCTTATTAAAATTATACATTTTTGAATATTTGTTTATTTTTCAAAATCATTCACATAAATTAATCAGTAAATATTACTTAATTGTAATAGAATGGTAAGTTACGTGAAAATTTCGAGAAAAATACCCTTTCTCCAAAAAATAAAACAAACCACTAGAATATGGGAGCTGTTAATTAATAATCACTAGGGCTGTGACAATATTCTCTTTCAAATATGCTATATATTCTTTTTATATGTCGGGAATATTCTTTAAGAATATGCTCGAGAATATGCTTTTTTTACACGGGAATATTCTTTTTTAAAAAGAATATGCTTTTTTTACACGGGAATATTCTTTTTTAAAAAGAATATGCTTTTTTTCCATAGGAATATTCTTTTTAAAAAGGATATGCTGCTTTGAGACGGAATATTCTCTTTGGCTACCGTATATTTATTTTTATAAATCGCATATTTTCACTGTACTTCAAGTGAATATATTTATGCTAGGTACCTTAGATTTACGTTTGCAACAATATTAACCCTTTCGATTCCAATGGGCCGATATATCGGCCAAGGGGATTTAAGGTAAAAGAAGACCTACAGATATTTCGGCCGTACTATAGTATTTTAATAGAACGGGTATAGTTGAATAGTTGGTAATTTTGCAATGTTAGGGTCGAAAGGATTAATTATTTGTTTTTTTTAATAAATTCTATTGATGATTTTGTAAAAGCTTCAGTTAATGCCGAACACGCAAAAAAGTATATAGAAAAAAACGTTTATTTTTATGCTATAAATACTTCTAACAATTAAACACTATCAAGCTTAAACAAATATTTTATTCATTGCATTTTACAATTAAATGCGTTTTTAAGTTCTCAAAATTGAAACTTCTGCGGTTGTCTGCTAAAACGGTCTTATACTGAGAAAAAACTCGTTCCACATCGCATGAGACTACTGGAGCATATTTCAAGCTGGCCATTTCTTCGGCACTTAAAAATTTTAAATGATCTATGTCATCCAACTTTCCTTCATTTTCAAAAGCCTTCCCACTAATAAGTGCATCGAGACGTTTTAAAGTAGCAAAACCTTTGTTCTTTTAAATGACATTCTTCAGCTTTTTACGAAATTGGAAGTCATCCATCTCCTCAAGTGTCATTTCGACCTCTCTAATTAATTCGATAGATTTTGAAAGACTCAGCCCTTTAGTCTCCAACTTTGCAATATTTTTTGTTAAAATGGAAAAACTGTTGGCGATAAAGCCGAGATCAAATGGCAGTGATTCCTCATCCAACAGTATTTTGGACTTAAATATACTTTGGGTCTCTGTTGAATCTAGAGACATTATGACATGAGTAATTTCGGGCAACTGTTTGGCTTAATAATGCGCTGCGTCTAACCACGTATCCCATCTTGTTACAATGGGACTCGGTAAAAGGGGCACTCCTGGGGCTAGTTCCCTGAACTTTTCGATCCGATTGGGTGCTTTTAAAAAAATACTTTTTACAGTTGAAATCAGTTTATTTACTTTGGGGTGCGCTTGCCTGACTAATTCCGCAACCCTGTGCAAGCCATGGGCCAAACAAGTAACGTGCACCATTTTCGGGTATAAAACCTGAAGAGCATTCATAGCTTTGGGCATATATGCAGCTGCATTAGTGGTTACAAGGAGCACATTATTATAAATGACATGCTGCGGCCACAAACACTGCAACGAATCGTTAAAAAAAGCAGCAATTGTAGAATGATTAACTTTTGGCAGACATGCAATATTTCCCAAATAGCACTTGCTGCGTTCCTCTTCTACCCCAAGAATGCCAAACACAAAGCAAGCAATAAAACGCTGCTCTACATCAGTGGTTTCATGAATCGAGACCCACAGTTTCATTCCAGCAGCTTTTTCTCTGAGTGACTTCACTTTTGCTTCGTACACTTCACTAACGTAATATTTTCTTAGTGTAGTCTGATTTGGAATATTTCTATGTGTGTACCTATGAAGAAAGTCTTCGAACACATTATTGCTCAGTTTATGAAACGGAATATCCGCTGCAATCAACGCTTTGCATAAGTCAGCGTTGAACAAATTATTCGTACTGGCTCCTAAATCAGTTGCTGCAGTAGGAACTTCGTCTAACGTTGCCGTGTAGGTCTTTTTTGCCAGATGTGCGTTGGTTTTTAAATGCTGCTTTATTAGAGATTTTTTTACAACTTTTGATCTGTAAAAATAAAAATCAATTATTTAATGGTAATATATACATTTAAAGGAAGGGTGGAAAAAGTTATTTGAAGCCGATTAACATTTATTAATTAACGTAAAAAGTAGATAAAATAAATTGTAAATTTCAACGTTCAATCAAAGTTTAATACAGCTAGATTTACCGTTATAGAATTTCAAAAAAAAAAAACTACTATAATAACGCCAATCTATTAGTCAACTATATTGCAAATTTTTTGTATTAAAGTTTGTTCCTACCTGGATATTGCAGTATTTGTAGGTTAAGCAATTGCCAGTTAACTGGTAATCTTCAAATTTATCGGCATATCTTGCCATCCGTTCAGCAGGAGTGCTAATTATTTTTGGCATTTTTTGTTTAGTTTTTTTTAGATCTTGTAAATTCGTCCTGGGTACTAACACGCTTTGAGTATCTACAAGGACCAGATGTCTGTACATGTTTATATATATGCCTATAATATCACTTTTTCAACAGACCAAATTTTAGACCCTTTTTTCATGTAAATCCACATCTGTTAGGGTTATACCACGTTTAATTCATCTAAAAAACGAATAAATTAAAAAACTCTTATCCAAATATTTTCTTTCAGCATATTTTTGGCAAAACAAAACTTATTCCATAAATATTTTGCATTTTAAGGAATATGCTTTTTGTGAAAGGAATATTCTCTAACCCAATATATGTAAAGAATTGTTTTTTTATTAAAGAATATTCTTGACATTGCCCTACTCATTAATGTATATACTGTTTATATACTGTGAACAATTGAACACTCTATGGAACTTAAATATTTTATTTATTGCCTTTTATAATTAAATTAGTCTTTAAATTATCCAAATTAAAGCTTCTTTGGTTGTCCGCTTAAATAGCCTTATAATGAAAAAAAAACCTCGTTCCAATCGTAGGAGATTACTGGACCATATTTAAACCTGGCTATTTTTTCGATACAAATTGTAGTTACAATCCTTTGGACACTACGGGGCCGATATATCGGCCCTAGAGACCTAGGGCAAAAAGGATACGCGGATATTTCGTCCCTAATATAATCCTCTAATAGAATGGCTCTCATTAGGAACCAAAGGTTATTGTAAATTCACAACTACGAAGGTTTTACCATGTTTAATTTAATTTTTATAAAAAAGAAAACTTCGTAAAATTAAGACTCGTATGCAAATATTCATTTCAACATATATTCGGCACAACTTATTCCATAAATATTTTGCATATTCTTTTTTTTAAGAGAATAGGCTTTTTGTTAAAGGAATATTCTTAAAAAAAAAGAATATGCTTTTTGTTAAAAGAATATTCTCTAACGAAATATATGCAAAGAATATTCTTTTGTAAAAGAATATGCTTGTCACAACCCTAATAATGACTATTACCCTTGCTTAACTACAATAAGAAAAATATAATTTCATAAGTTTAAAATCTACAACATATAGAAAGTTTATTATACATCTACGATTAATTACGTACATTAACAAACCAGATGAGTTTTGAGACCAAGAACACAACTTTATGACACATTTCGATTTTTTTTAATCCCCACTCTTTAGAAAACACTTGAGTTTTCTTGTATTAAAAATACCCATTAATCTCAAGGATGATAAGACTAAATCACTCAATGTTTTATAGTTGCCCCTCTTATTATGCATGTTTCTCTCTCATCTCACATTGGATAACACGCGATTAAATATACTGAAACTAGCAACCTCTTTGTTTCGTAAATATTATGTTTATAGGATTTAATCATAATAAGTAAGGAAGTATATCCTTAGAATTTCCTGATAATTAAATTATCATTATAATTTGTATAAACTTATTTCCAACTGAATCCGAAATTCGAAAATTTAGAGTGCAGGGGTACGTCTTTTTTTCTGCCAAAACATGGCAGCCTTTACACCTGACTAAGATCGGAGAATACGTCGACCGAAACATTGTGCAGATAATATTCAAGACGAGAAAGTTCTTCGAATTATCTAAACAATAAAACCTCAAATAAATGTCGTAAAACAAAACAAATAAGTTGTAATAATGGAACAGAAAGCAGAATCATATCAGTTGACAAACAGAAAATAACAAACAACGGGAAATTAATTCAAATATTGATAACTACTTGATTATTATTCCATTTAATTCTATTGTCTACACACATTAATGAATAAGGTTTCTTCTTTATTATTTTTTGCATTTTATATATTTCTTTTTTTTCATCGGAATTGGCTCTTCGAAGGAGGAATATTAATTCAAGAGAGCTATTCCGCAGAAACAATAACAAGTGAAAGATGAAATGCGCGCGTTACCATGGATATGAGTCTAAGGCAATGATGACGTAATTGAATTATTAAGATCTATTTATTTATTTTGGTCTTTATATAATTCAATTGTTAAATGTTTTTTCTTAATTAAATTTTCACATCAAACAAACCACATTGCCTCCTTGATGAAGGGAGCTGCTATCAGGGACATAAGCCACAGGGGTACTATGTGGGAAGTTGCGCAGCAAGATGTCGGTTCTCGCTACACTTAAAATTCTGCATGTCAGAAGAGTTGGGGAAGCAGGAACCCGGAAGGGAATTCCAAGTCTAGCGGTTCTGGGGAAGAAACTACTGGAGTAGAAAGCTGTCTTACATCTAAGGATCTATACTGTGAAGGGGTGGGATTTAACTGCTTGTCGAGTTTGTCGGAGATATTTATGTCGAGGGGGTACAATTGCTTTCAATTCGTCGGATCATCCCCCGTTAAAGTGTCTGTAGAACAGGCTGAGGGATGCTACATTTTGTCGATGGGATAAAGGCTGAAGCTTAGATGACAGTGCAGGACTTATCAGGTTAGCGACTCTCTTTTGAACCTTGTCTAGGAACGAGAGACTAGTAGCAGATGCACCAACCCAAATATGACACAAATGCTCCATAGATGGGTGAATTGTGGTCTTATAGAGATACAGGATACTTTCGGACGTTAGTAGCTTTCTAGCACGGTAGAGAGAACCCACCTTCTTCGCAATGGTCCTGGCAATGCTGTCAATGTAATTGTTCCAACTCATGTTTCTTGTGAACGTTAGGCCGAGGAGTTTAAAAGATGTACTCTCAGATAAAGAGTCTTTGGCCACTGCTATTTGGGGTAGAGAAGGTTTCTTGTAATTATTGAAGGAAAGAAGTTTAGTCTTAGCTTGTCCCCATTTCACTACAGATTGGAGGTCATCCTCTAGTGTTTTGTGATCTCTTTAGATATATGTTCATTTGTTTTCATGTAGTATCTGTAATAGAGGGTGGTGTCATCAGAATATATACCCATCTTACAGACAATTTTGTCAGGGTTGTCTTTTATGAATATTAGGAATAATAGAGGTTCAAGGATAGACCCTTGGGGTACTCCCACATTTATATCATATTTTTAGATGTCAACCGTCGAGGCCAACCTGGATTTTTCTCTTATCTAAGAAGGATTTAAATATGTTAAGTATTCTTCCAGTCATCCCGTATGATTTAATTTTCATGAGAAGACCTTTATGCCATACCGTGTCAAAAGCCTTAAATATATCCAGAGCTACCGCTCTACCTTCCCTTGTTTTGTTCAGTGAACAGTATAGACGTTCAGAGATTAAAGTTTGGATGTATGATGTTGAACAGGCTCGGCTAAATCCATATTGTTGGTTGTTCAGAAGTTTAGCACCTGTAAATTGATGGACTAGAGCTTGATTGATTATGGACCTAAATATTTTGGTGAAAAGTTGGAGGAGGCTAATGGGGCGATAATTTACTGGGTCAGTTCTTTCGTCAGAATTCTTGAAAACTGGTACATCAGAAGCAGTTTTCCAGCAGGCAGGAAAGAAGAATTCATTAAGGTATTTGTTGTAAAGTTTGGAGAGAACTAGGGCTACTTCAGCGGAGCGTATTTTTAATAACACAGTCGGGATGAGATCAAGTCCACATGCTTTTGAAGTGTCAAGATTTTTTATGATCGCATGCACCTGAGAAGGTGTGATTTTCAAATCGTCTTGTGTGGCGTCTGTCCGCAAAGGAAAGTCAGGGAGGGGGTGGTTAGCAGGGTCAAATGTGGAGCTGGAGACAAACCGACTGGCAAGCATGTTAGCCTTCTCGGTTGCTGAGCAAGCAACGTCATGATTGTTGGATAGTAGAGGAATTGTTGAATGCCCATTATTTACTACACTGTTGTAGATTTTCCAGATGTCACAGGTTCCTAATTTCTGTGATAGGGAATGAGATATAGAGAAGCTATATATCGTGCTACCAGCTGCGTCTATGTAAGTAGAAAATCCAAGGCAGTTACTGTGGGGGGCATTGAAGTCACCAAATAAATGCACGTGTGCGCTTGTGTCGAGGAAAGTGCTGTATCTATGCTGCCAGAGACTTTGTTTATTAGAGTACAATCCTGGGTAGAGGGAGCGAGGTAGAGAAAATAAAAGTAACTATTTTATGTTGCATGTTAAGTCTAAAGCACATAAAGGCGTTATCGTCCGATTCTAGTTTTGTTTCTCTAGTGAAAGGGAGGGTGTTTTTAATATAGACTCAAAGCCCATGCATATGTCTGTCAGTGTCCTTACAGCAAAGTAGGAGATATCCGGGCATGTTTAAGTAGTTAGAGGGGGTGGAGGGGTGGAGGTTAGTCTCACTTAGTGCTAAGATATCCAGGGTGTTTTTAGGAGAAATTATTTTAAAATAAATCTTTATGAACATTTCTTAAGAAAAAATGAACAATGTTACGGTGTATCTACCCACTCGTTTATTATAACAGAATAAACACAGACAGGCGTAGAGGCACTTACTTACACTCAATATGTCTCCACTATTTTTGTTACAATCTATTTCATCTTGACTAATTTTTACTTTTTACATAAAGGATAACAATTCAAGTAATTAGATTACATTGTTTATTTCAAACATTTCGAATCAAAAATAAACAATGAAAATGTTCCGTATTCTTTAAGGCAATAAGAAGTATGTTATGGACCTGTTCTTCATTACCGACATTTATCTATTGATTGGCGCATGTTTTCCTCAAAACGTAAGACATGTCTTTCCAGCTGATATTCTATTTTGGTGTTTTTCGTTTTACTTTTTAATTATCTTTGTTTTGGAGAAAATTACTTCTGCTCCAGACATGCAATTGCGTTTTTTATACCTTGTTTCTTTTTTACGATTTAGTAAATGTCTACATTGAACTTGGGAAGAAGAGAACAAAAGACGGATAATACATACGCATCTCAAACAGGTGTTCGACTGTTATTTTTTCTTTCTGATGTTAATGCAGGTGATATATGCTATGTGAGAAAAAAGGAACAACTTAACTTTTTTTTCTGCGGAAGACGCTATCGTAGTTTACAGAAATTTACTCATTTATTTTAGCGATATACATCAACAACTAGACGTCGTCAAATATCGAGAAGGTAAGAAAATATAGAAAAAAAAAACGAACGATCAACGAAAACAAATAATAACTCACCTCTTTGGCAATATTTTTGTATAAATATATGCGTAGACGAATATTTGTGCTAGCGATGAGGTTTCTGACAATATTTGTGTGCAAGTATGTTTTGGTGATGGCAAAAGTAAGGTCGGTTTCTGTATTTGAAATACATAGTCGTAGTCGACTCATAACTGTTCTTCATACTCTTCTGCTAAAAAGCAAACATCATAATTGACTTTTCATACTACTTAGTAATTCAAATAGGGAATACAAAGAAATATGTCGATATTTCAGACAGAATTACTGAAAATAGTTAATACTTACAGAATAGAGAAGCGTGTCGAAAACTCTATGAAATATAGCATATAAAACATATTATATTAGAACTATGATGATACATGCCTCAGAGCAAGAAAGTAGCAGTGCGTATTGGTTAATACTTCAACCTAAATGTAGTGCAGTAAAATCCGATACGGAAAACGCAATAAAAGTGAAGGTATACTTAGCCTCATTTAGAATTACATACACCCTTTTCAAATTAATTGTATTCGGCGAAGCGATCATCTCAATAGTGCGCGAAATCGAAATCAATCGTACGCTTTGACCATGATCACGTCTATTGCAACGAACGCTACAAGATTGCAGCTTTCAGAGATTCGTTTGCGTTGTCGTGCTTCATACCCAAGAAGAAATAGTCAAGGGGATTTCGGTCGGATAAGGAGAATGAACACAACTCACGCAATCAGTTGTCGAAAACATTGTTGAACATATACACCTGTGTCGTCGTGAGATTGTGTAGAAGAATGCGGTTCGCTTGGAAGAAGTAGGCGTTTCTGGTGGCGATTAAGTTCATCCGATGCTTCATTAACATTGTCATCATCTACTGGTATTTCGTTTAATTTATCTTTTTGTTTGCCTTATATATATATATATATATATATATATATATATATATATATATATATAGAGAGAGAGAGAGAGAGAGAGAAAGAAAGTAGCGTTCAAAACTACGGGACAAAAGCTGAAATGGTGACAACTGGTAATCGTTATCATCCATAATAACATACTAAAATCGTTATCATCCATAATAACATACTAATATCGTTATCATCCATAATAACATACTAAAATCGTTATCATCCATAATAACATACTAATATCGTTATCATCCATAATAACATACTAATATCGTTATCATCCATAATAACATACTAAAATCGTTATCATTCATAATAACAAAATAAAATCGTTATCATCCATAATAACAAAATAAAATTTGAATCATTTGGAAATGATAGAAAAAGAATTATAACAATTATTTATTTATTTGAAAAAATAGGAACGTCCGACAAAATTGAGAAAAACAATATTTAGTTAATGAGCCCTTACTTTCAATGACAGTTGCACATCTTGAGTACAAGAACGAATCAATCCTCGATACTGATTTTAGACCATTCTTCCTGACGCTTCACTAATAAATCCTCCGTGTTAGTGGGATTTCTTTCTCAAACTTTCACTCCTAAGGTCTTCCAAAGATGTATTTTCTATTTGATTTAAGTCAGGACATATCGAAATCTTGCTCGCTAAAGTAATTCATTACAACCTTTTCTTAGTACATTTTTCACTTTATATTTCACCAATACGTCTCTTTACATTGTTTTTTTTCATCATTTAAAAATAAATTAAACTTGCTTTCATCACTGAAAAATATTTTTGCCCAATTTTCATATGTCCAAATTACATTTCTGTTTGCGAACTCTAATCTCTTCTTTTTATTCTTCGAACTAACAAGTGGTTTCTTCCCAGGGATTCGATTAAACAGCTCTATTTCTTGCAGTCGTCTAGAAACAGTCTGTCTTGACACATTAACATATGAGGTACTATTCATAACCCTTTTAATTTCTGTGCAAGACTAAAAACGGTCCTTTAATAACATACGCTGCATTATTCGATCTTCTCTTTCCGAAGTTCGCCGGAGTCTGCCGATTATAAAGCACTATGTTGCCAGTATCGTTGTAGGATTTAACAACCTTGCCTACAACACTCTTGGAACGTTTCACTTTCTCTGAAATTTCTCGAATGGGGTGCTTTTCCTTATGTAGCTTCACAGTAGCTTGTCTCACAGAGTAATCAAGTTTTTGTCGTTTCGCCATGCTGCCGGCTGATGCAACGTTTACGAATGACTAAGTAAGACTTATTCCTTAGAGGCAATAAAAAATTCAATATAGCATAGTGTTTACATTGTTTTTCTCAGTTTTGTCCCTTACTTTTGGACGTTCCTATTCTGAAAATGAATAAATAATTGTTATAATTCCTTTTCTATCATTTGCAAATGATTCAAATTTTGCTTGAGAGCAGGCCAGTTTAACAGTTCTAGTAAAGAAACGTTATTCATGAGATTTGCGTTTAAATTTATACACAAAACGAGAGTGGGTGAACCGTTTACTGTCGGTGTATTATAGCTAGACGAATGTTCTTTTTTAAAGTTGCGCAAAGGTGAGCGCAAAGATTAGAGCTTAGACGAGCACTTGCCGTGGAAATCATTGCAAGAAGAAAAAAGTGAATAACCTACTAGATTTCAAATCTGCTCAGATATAGCACCAGTCCTCGATTTGAGATCGAATTTAGCTCTTATACAGCGTCAGGAGTTATATATCTTCTTGAGCGGTAAAAAAAATGCAGTGATTTTTCCGAAGAGCTTTGGCAAAGATATGATTTAAGTGTTTAATTTTTGACCAGGGGTTAAAGTCAGACACAGAAGTTTGTCAATACAGGGAGTCTATTTTTGACGAGATTAGTTCATTTCAATTGATGCTAAAAGATAAAATATTGGTTTTAGACGCGTTAAAACTAACCAGAAACATTTTCCACCATTACATCACATTCTCAAGGTATGAGGAAAGGGGCTGAGAGATCTTGGTTGTTGTTGGCCTTTGAAGTGTTGCAATATATCATAGTGTCACATGCGTATCGAATGAACTTAAGATGTGAGTTGGCAGATCATTAAGAGTAGGGTTGAGCCTAGGTTGGACCAGATGGACGCCGGCCGAAATACCCTTAGCTTCCGATTTCTGTCCATCAACAACTGCACATATAACTAATCTTCTTGAGAGTTAACCCTATGGATAAATTAATTGATCCTATGTAAAATTATAGTAGGTGCATCAACTATAGATCTCATCGGACGGAAACCATACTGCTCCTCCCTGAGTAATTTGTTTTTGATGAGGTGTTCGACAATTTCTCTATTTAACACAATTCAAACAATTTACTTATGAAAGAGAGAATGCTAATAAGTCTGTACTGAGACGTAGAAGACTGATCTCTACTATATTTTAATATTGGGCCAATCAATGAGGTTTATCCAAGTGTTTGAATGCATTTCTAAGTTATGCATCGACGAACCAGCTTTGCATGAATGAGGTCCACTTCCAGTGGTCCTATTTGTCCTTTGGAGTATTATAAAAAGTAGATATATTGTTCTGTTATTTTAGTAACCTTACCTTTGTAAATGGAAGGAAAGTATATATTTTGTGCATCAATGTTTGTATTCATTTGTTCTTTTTTACGATGTTGAGAACATAGTTGATCAATCTATCTATCTATCTATCTATCTATCTATCTATCTATCGACCTATTGATCTATTTATTTATCAACTATTATATAAAGGAACTTTGTGTCTGTGTGTTTTTGTGTGGGGGTTCGTTCCCTATGGATTCTAAAATGATTTGACCGATTAAAAAATTCACATGAAAGGAAATTATTTAGATGACAGTATTCATATGTAGGTTTTGAAATATAATTTAAAGGTTTCTGCATAACCTTTTCTCATAAAAAACATAGCCTACATTTAATTTTTTAATTATACAATCTAATTGTTGTATTCTAATTTTAATTTAATTAAAATTTAAAATTTAAATCTAAAATTTCATTTAAAATTAATTTTAACTTTAATTTCTAATTTGTCCAATTTGGTCGATTATTTCTTTTTTATCGCTTGTTTAAGATTATTTAAAAGAAATTTACACTTGACCTATATTAGATTGTGCGATTGAAGGATAATATAAGCATGTGGAGTAAAGAGACGTTGCGAGCATATCCTTGTTTTATCGTTATTTTCATGGCAGGTGCTCGTCTGAACTCCAATCTCTGGTCCCCCCTCGCCAACCTTTCACGAAAAACACCCGTCTAGCTGAATCTACTGTGAAAAATTTCCCCCACTCTATATCTGTGCCTAAATCAAAACGCGGATTCCATGAACAAAGCTTCTTTCTTAGAACCGCACGCCTGTGGAACTCTGTTCCGTCTGCCTGCTTCCCTCCGGACTACAACTTGGATGTGTTCAAGTCCAATGTTAACAACTTCCTAATGAACCGCCCCCTTAATTAAACACTTCATCAAATCTCTACAGTAACGTAATGTACTTGCAATAACCCTTATCCTTGAGTGGCCTCCGGGCCTTGATAAGTGGTGATCACTGTGTAAAAAAAAAATATGTATAGAAGAAAGAATAAAGTTTAATATAATATTATATAACTATAAATAAATATTATCAATTCGAATTAGCCTTGCCACTTTCAGATTTTAAGGTGTTTTTGAGGTCGATCGGAGTTGTGCAAAGTTATGTCCCTTGAAATAGTTTACAAATTAGTGAAGATAAAAACAATTCCGTTTAAGAACGAAAAAAAAATACACGATAAACAGTTCATTAATAATAGAATATTCTAATCCTTCCTTTTACTTTTATTTCTCTTTTTTTTCTTTTTTTTATTTTGCCTCCAAAATATTAAACATACACTTTTAAGATTTAATCATTTGAAATGTAAAGTTAAATTAAAAAACGAGACTTGCACGAGATCTTCTAATATACGTGTATGCTTCCATTTCCAGTTATAAACAGATGAAATAGATAGACTGAAGTAAGCTTCATATAGGGACACCAAACGATTTCCTATTATCATATTTGAAACCGACGGTAATGATGAATTATCTTACCGAAGCTTTCTGAATATATATATATATATATATATATATATATATATATATATATATTCGGAATTACCACTAAAGTAATGTAAGTTAGCGAACGTATAATAGTACGATTTTATTTGCATTGCTTTATTAAATAAGTTAACTTATTAATCTCCTCTTGTTAGTCGTGCAAGCGACTCTATAACTCACTGCGTCGATCGGACGTTCGGTCTGTCTGACGTTCGGTCGGTCTGTCGGTCGGTCCGTCTGACGGTCTCTCCGTAACACTTTTGCGTTTGGCCTCTTTGGTTCAGATCAAAGGTCTGTTGTAAATAGGTGATCTTCTTAGCTTTTTAAGCTTTTTGGCCAAGAGTCTCATCTGTTACATAGTCAAAAAGACCCTGTACCCTCCCCCTCCCAATTTCTTGTAGGGCCTTGTGCCTAATTTTGTTGAATTGAATTTTTTGTACGTTTTTTATGTTCAATTTTTTCTTTCTCAATAAAATATATAAACAAGATCAAAGTGTAGTATCTGTTCCGGCAGATGCTGCACTTGGGATGGTTTGTACCAGTCAATGGAGGGGAGGCCCTCTATACTGGGACAATTATTATTTTTGGTAACCAGAGTGCCCCCTTTTAGCCTACTTTTAGGGGAGCTGGTTTTTACCTCACATTAAAAACGGCCTTGTGCCTAATTTGCTCAGTGGGGGAGCAAATAAACACCATCTGTTCCGGCAGATACTGCAAGCTATGACTAGCTATGACTAGCAAAGACCAGATGTGGGGGCAACCCCACATGACTGACCTTTAACCAGCTCCCATTTCCCACCTCTCGGGAGCTGGTCCCCTTTTCCCCTTACCCCTCCCTTCACTCCTCACATTAAAAATCGGCCTTGTGCCTAATTTGCTCAGTGGGGGAGCAAATAAATACCATCTGTTCCGGCAGATGCTGCACTTAAGATAATTTGTACCAGTCAATGGAGGGGAAACCCTCTATACTGGGACAATTATTATTTTTGGTAACCAGAGTGACCCCTTTTTGCCTACTTTTAGGGGAGCTGGTTTTTACCTCACATTAAAAACGGCCTTGTGCCTAATTTGCTCAGTGGGGGAGCAAATAAACACCATCTGTTCCGGCAGATACTGCACTTAAGATAATTTGTACCAGTCAATGGAGGGGAAAACCTCTATACTGGGACAATTATTATTTTTGGTAACCAGAGTGACCCCTTTTAGGGGAGCTGGTTTTTACCTCACATTAAAAACGGCCTTGTGCCTAATTTGCTCAGTGGGGGAGCAAATAAACACCATCTGTTCCGGCAGATGCTGCACTTAAGATAATTTGTACCAGTCAATGGAGGGGAAACCCTCTATACTGGGACAATTATTATTTTTGGTAACCAGAGTGACCCCTTTTAGGGGAGCTGGTTTTTACCTCACATTAAAAACGGCCTTGTGCCTAATTTGCTCAGTGGGGGAGCAAATAAATACCATCTGTTCCGGCAGATACTACACTTAAGATAATTTGTACCAGTCAATGGAGGGGAAACCCTCTATACTGGGACAATTATTATTTTTGGTAACCAGAGTGCCCCCTTTTTGCCTACTTTTAGGGGAGCTGGTTTTTACCTCACATTAAAAACGGCCTTGTGCCTAATTTGCTCAGTGGGGGAGCAAATAAATACCGTCTGTTCCGGCAGATACTGCGGGCTATGACTAGCTATGACTAGCAAAGACCAGATGTGGGGGCAACCCCACATGCCTGACCTTTAACCAGCTTCCATTTCCCACCTCTCGGGAGCTGATCCCCTTTTTCCCTTCCCCCTCCCTTCACTCCTCACATTAAAATCGGCCTTGTGCCTAATTTGCTCGGTGGGGGAGCAAATAAATACCATCTGTTCCGGCAGATACTTCAAGCAAAGAACCCTATGTGGGGGCGACCCCATAGATAAGACCTTGGTCAATGTAGGAGCAATCCTTCATACCAATTGTCACTATCCAGCTCCCCTACTCCCCGGGGAGTTGGTCCCCATTTCCCCTTCACTCCTCACATAAAAAATCGGCCTTGTGCCTAATTCGCTCGGTGGGGGAGCAAATAAAGACCATCTCTTCCGGCAGATACTGCAAGCAAAGACCTTGGTCAATGTAGCGGCAACCCTTCATACCAATTGTCACTATCCAGCTCCCCTACTCCCCGGGGAGTTGGTCCCCATTTCCCCTTCACGCCTCGCATTAAAAATCGGCCTTGTGCCTAATTTGCTCGGTGGGGGAGCAAATAAATACCCTTATGTTTGTAACTTTGTGATATATTTCTGTATTAATTTAATGTAAAATGATCACCCACTTTACAACGAGTCAGTCTCAAAGCCACTCAAGTAGTTCTCCAGATCATTCAAGTTGTTTTTGAAGGATTGCAGTTATTTATTAAGCATTCAAGTCATTCTTAAGGTCATTCAATTCATTTCTAAGTTCATTAAAGTTATTCTAAATTATTTACTTTTTATTTAAGTCAATTCATCCCATTTTTTGGTCATTTTAGTCTATCTTTAAGAATTTCCTGTCAATCCTACATTCACACATCCATTCATTACACGAGAGCACGCGACTAATTGATATCGGTATTGTTTTACTTATGTTGAATAACGAACAAGTATTGAAATGTGTGTATCATGTCAACTCAGCGTGTTATTTATGCTTGCGAGTGTATACTAGGTTTGATAAATAATTTTCACCCATACTGTAACGACACTAACGTACACATGTATGCATTAAATAAAAATACAAAATACTTTCTGTCTCTAAAAGTTAATGCTTTATCTTCAACTTTTATGTCGGGGGGCTTGATAATTGGTGACGCCGTTTAAAAATATTCGACGCGTGTAACGTGCGGAGGATAAGAGTGATATGGGTTTCTGGCGATAAGCCGACTCGTGCAATCATCTCTCGTTTCTTAACTCGTCTCTCTGCTCGTCTCTGTGACCTCTTGTTTATATGATCCGCATACCTCTTTTACTTTGTTTGACGTTTTACATCACTGGTCACAACCTGAAATGCAATTACACCAGAGACCGTTCTTTTTTTTTACATAGACGTCACCACTTATCAAGGACGATAGACCACTCAAGGATAAGGGTTAAAGAGTGTAGAGTAGTCAAAAGGAAAATATAGTAATCGATAGTAATGGAAGTTCGGTAAATTTGTTAACTTAAGTGGAACGGCTCATCAGAAACTTGTTCACGTTGGACTTGAAGACAACCATATTATAGAAAGCTGGAAAGCAGGAAAACGGAAGACAATTCCACAGGCGTGCAGTTCTAAGGAAGAAGCTTTAATCATGGAATCTATGTTTAGGTTTAGGTACAGATAAAGAGTGGGGAAAATTGTTGATAATGTTTTCAGCTAGTCTAGTGTTTCTTGTGAAAGTTTGGCGAGGGGGGACCATAGATTGAAGCTCAGTCGAACACTTTCCATGAAAATAACGATAAAGCAGAGACAAACTCGCAACATCTCTTCTGTGAGACAGAGGTTCCGCTTAACATTTTGGGGAGAACCTAGTATCGCCCTGTTTATATTTGGTAGTGCATTTTTTACTGTTGCCCGACTATTATTTAACGCATATAATGTATTATATATAATGCCTTTATTTACTTGGCGCTACGTAGTGTAATGTCTCCTAAAACTAGATTAGGGTGCGTGAGATAAATAAATACTTAAGGTACACATTGTATAAATAGTATTGGAATGTAGAAATTTCAACAATAAAATTCAAATAGATATTAATTGGCGATTAATAGGCATAACACATAAAAGTATAAACAAACAAATATAGACCTAGGCATAATATATCCAAAGCGATTATGCTATGATAATGAAAACTCAGTTAAAATACTTCACAAAAAACTTATCTATGAATACAATTTAGCTATTTTCCGAAAAGACACATCCTGTATTGACAACCTAATGCAAACCTATAGCTGTTCCAAGGACGAAACTATAAGAGTAGAAATCTTTCTGGCATTGAGGGACACCAACAGTGAAGGGATGAGATCTTATTGCTAAACTGGTTTGTAGGGAATATGTACATCGAGGGGGTACAATTGAAACGAGTTCATCAGAACACATTACATCAAAATATCTGTAAAACAGGTACAGTCATGCAACATTGTGGCGATGTAACAGGGGCTGGAGCTTAGTTGATAAAGTGGGACCGATTAGATTGACAACTCTTTTTTGGACCCTATTAAAGAGGGAGGGGCTAATGGTAGATGCACAGCTCAGATGAGCCAACAATACTCCATGCATGGGCGAATGGTTGCCATGTAGACGTAAAGGATACTCTCAGGCGTGAGTAGTTTTCTATCTCTATGGAAGGAACCTACCTTTCAGGCAGCCTTTGCAATGTCCTCTTTGTATTTGTTCCAGTTCATGTCCGCGAATGTAAGCGTGAAGGATTTGAAGGTAGAATTCTCAGGTAGGATGTTATTTGTCATGGATATAGGCGGTTGAAGAGGTGTCTTATAATTGTTAAAGAAGAGCAGCTTAGTTTTACCAGCAATAAATGTTATCATCCATTTACGGCCCGATTCCAGTATAGTCTGGCGGTCATTTTCTAACGAAGAGGGAGAGGAGACGAATGAGGCAATAATTGATAAGGTTTTTTCTTTCACCAGGATTATTGTATACAGGTACCACAGCTATTAGGGAAGCAAGATTCAGCAAGGCATTTACTGTAGAGCGTGGAAAGTATGAGGGCTAGCTCGGCTGAACATTTCATAGTTAGTATAGCAGGGAGGGAATCAAGCCTACACACATTTGAGGTGTCTAAGTTCCTAGGGTATTGCGGGCATGAGAAGGGGCGATTTTTACATCATCTAATGTGGCTTCAGTTCGCATAGGGAAATTTGGGAGGGAGTTGTTTGTTGGCTGTTAGGTGGAGTTGGAGGCGAATCGCCGGGGGAATCAGTTCCACATTCTCCATTGCCCTGCATGCAACTTTCTGGTTGTTGCTCAGTGGAGGAATTACTGATTCACCTTTATTCACTACACTATTATACATTATACAGAAATCATGAGTTACTATCATGTGCGGTTCTATGTGTTCCCTGTTCATTTCAGCATGAATTCTTTTGAAGTAACTAACAAATTCCTCTTCTATGTGTAACTTTAAGTACCATCTAATAGACAATAAATATTTATTTGAGTATATATACATTTTTAATGTTTAGTTGTGAATACTATTACCAATGAGAAAATGCACAGTAATTTAAGTAATAAACGACACGAGAGCTTCCTCCAAATAAAAAGATGGCCGCCCCTAAATATAAAATATATTTAGCATGAGTTATAGTTTCCCACCCACCACTTGTTTTGCTGGTCAAATCATCAGTAAACTTACAATATTAATAAATATTAGTTTAAAATTGAATACATTCCTTTTGTATCTTTTCTATTAGTTAATAAAATCAAATAGAAATACTAAGAAAATAACAATATTGCAACCTACATAAAAACACAATGTGATTTCTTCTATTTGCTTTATTTTCTACATAACATGATAATTACATATTCATTTCTGTCTATTAAACAATTCTGTTTTCTTTTCTAATTAATACTCATGAGGAAAAAGTATTAACATATATTGATTGTTCTACGTAAACGAAACAAGTCTGTAAAATGTACCAAAGTTTTGATAAGTTGAAAAAACTGATTGTTAAGATAAAAAAAAAGAAAACATTGTATTTTGGAATATAGCTAAATAATTATTCATTTGTAAATATATAAAAGGTGGAACGATAAATTTGTCGCCCTAAATAAAGAATACTACATTTTATTTTAAAACTTTGATTGAAAAAGTCAATTCAGTTAAATGATTATGTAGTAGAGACGACGTTAATTTAATGTAGCTTGCCTTTAGCTGCAATGACCGCCCCGATATGGGTTCGAAACTGAGAGCATGCATTTTCCCTAAGCGCCGGCGGGAATTAGGTGAATACTCGGGGGATGGCGGCCATCATGTAGGATTTGCTGTTGTTGAAAGTCATGCTGGTGATGTTCCCGACGTAAGAATAAACGTAGGAATAGAGGGGCCAGTGAGAGAAGTGTGCAAAGTCGAAACACTCCTTCTGAAGCCAAGCCTGGGTGTGTTTAGACTTATGGTCTGGCGCCGAGTACTGCTCTACAGGGTATGCCAGCAGCCATCTGATTTCATAGGGAGATTATCACACTGTTTAGAAAATCTAGGTACACTTTTGTGTTGACAAACAAGACGACCTTTAAAATGTGAGGTGACATGATGTGGCCCTCATTTAAAACAACACCAAAAACCATAACCGTGGCCGGAAACGTCGTTGAGATGGGCGATCAAGCGTTGATTCGTTCGGATTTGCATTTTTAGGATGATAGTAAAGGTCCTGTTTCAGATCTTGAATCGGTAGAGAGCTTGAGTTGTATCTTCTAGGCTTCTATCGCTCTTCGGATTTGTACATAACTGGCAAACTTGTAGAAAGCCTGCAACAAAAGAAAAAAAAGAAAGAAAGAAGAAAACGGTTTTCATCAAACAGAAATAGAATCATGTCGTTTTTCGTAGGACGACAATTTTATTGTTCCACTCATATATATATATATATATATATATATATATATATATATATATATATGTTAACACCAATATATATGTAAGCGCATATGTATGTTGATTTCGTATAGATGCAGAACGCATCATACATGTTAAAGTTTTATATGTACCAAGATGTACAAATACACAAAGACACGCATACACACGCATACATTTTGCATAGACATTAGCAGATTTTATCTTTATTCAACCATGCATGCATCATAAGGCTTATCATAGTTACATGCGGGTAAAACTGAGTTTTCGTTAAAAACTAATTATTCAGAAATATCTTTCAGAATCCTTTCAAGTTTTGAACTGATCATACACAGAATATGGCTTTTGAAAAAAGACAACGAGGAATATGAACGCGGAATAAAGCGAAACAAAACAAAACGAGCAGCCTTCTAAGTTTCTAACGGTTGATCCGAAATGCGTTTCAGAAACCTTTGAACGGATCTACGCGGCATGTAAATTGGAATAAATGGAGAGCAAATGTTTCACATAAAAGGTTTTATAAATCAGAAGCCATGAGCTTGCCTTTCCGTTGAGCTTGATATATAAACAACGTCATCAATACTGGTAATAATCTAATGGAAAATTTATTTCGTAATATTTTTTAACTTATCATTAATTTTCAGTTTTTAGACATATTTTCAAGAAATCTCGTCTTTGTATAAAATATTCAAGTTTTCATTTCGTATTTCATTGATTTGCATAGTTTTACTTTTGCTTTACCCATTTTATCAATCGAAGTGTATTTACAAAAATCTCATACTATGTAAACATTATTCACAGAAAATTCTTTTAGAATTAAAGAAATATTTTTATGTTTCGGAATTTTTGTGATGAAGAGTGATTATTCCTATTATTTAAATTACTCGGACTACTGTTTTCATTTTAAGTGTTATTCTAACATCCATATAGTCAAATTGGAGAATCTTTTTGTCGAACTTGAAAATAAACACGAAATTTCAAATTGAACCGTTTATTTAATATACGTTTTTTTTTACACGCGAATCACCATTTATCAAGGCACGGAGGCCACACGAGGATAAAGGTTAATGTTTGCATGCTCTTTTTCCGTCATCCAGGAAGTCCTAAGTAATTTACAATTCTTGAATTTAGAAGTCCTAAGTAATTTACAATTCAGTTTTGGAGTTGGCATTGTAATTTAGTAACTTCAGTTGTAAATTACAGTTTTCTGAACATTAAACGTTCAATCCTCAGTGCGGGCGGCACTCACACATACAATTGCGAATTTTTAAGAACTACTACATGCAAAAAAATATTAGAAATTTTGTTTTTTAACAAATCTCTTTTGTCTAATACCGAATAGCCCTAATCTCTAACGCGAGTTATCAAACAACTCACCAAATTGTCGTTTAATTTTAATAAAAGAAAAATAACCTATTTTAGTGTATTCTGATAAAACTCTCTAAGTCCATGCGGCAATATTGGAAAGGTTACGAGCAGTCAATCTATATTCCAAAGGACATTGAACGTCCAATGTCATTAAAAAATGTGAGATGCTTATGTCTGAGAGTAAGGTATCCAATCATTTTAAATATCAAGCATTGCTAACGGACGAATGAAAATTGATGTCTCGCGTGAATATGATGTTATGTAACAAGACCGGAACCACTTTACTCCTATGCTTGATGAGACCTAAGTAGTAGGTGCTAGCGTGTCAAGATGTTTTCCATGAAAATGGAAAAAATGGGCAGTTAATACCATGGCCCAAGAGTGCTGTATCTAATTCAGAAAAAATAATAATTGATTAGTTGTGTTAGATTAGTGCAACTGAAAAATATGCTTAATTCCTTGTTAGTGAATGTAACTTTCATTGGTCTGGCAGTAGATGTTAGGGACAGCTTACACAGTGACATATTATACAATTTCAAATCTTCTATGAAGAGTTAGAATAACAAGAAATAAATGTGTAAAAAATAATCTCATCGAAATCATTATACAAGATGGGGCAAAACAACTTGTGTTTTTGTTTTTATTGATAGTGCAAATAAGCAAGTTGCTCCTCCCAACCTTTTATTTGGCGTAATGATAAAGTATCTGGCAATGGATCAAATGACCAGGTTCAATCCGCGGTCGTGTCATACAAATATTTAAAACCGGTATTTAGTACCTCCTTGCTAAAACATAAGCATGATAAGAAGAAAATTAACATGAAATGGCAGCCTCATTTAGACTACGGTCTATTAGCTAATGTAAAGTGAGCCTTCGACTATAATCTTAAACTTAGATTTTTAAAATTGTTATTTGTCGTTTATGCGTCGTTTATATCGTGAGAAACTGTCGTATGAGATATGCCTATCGAGCACATATGTTATGCCACGAGTACAGCCTTTGGATAGATGCGTTTGGCAAGCATCGACCCACCGATAACTATGACAAATAACTCTCTATCTGAGAATTCTTCAATCAAAAATTCGTCGACTTAAAATCCAAAGAAAATATTGACTGGAACATATGCATTGAGGACATTGCGAAGGCTGCGTCAATAAAGTTAGGCTCCCTCTATCGTGCTAGAAAACTACTGACATCTGAGAGTATTCTGTACCTATATAACGCCACCATTCCCCCATGCATGAGATATTGTTGCCATATCTGGGCTTGTGAATCTACCACTAGTCTGCCCCTCTTAGATAGGCTCCAAGAAATGGTCTCAAGTCTAATAGTTGCCAATTCATCAACTAGGCTCCAAACCCAGTCTTATCGCCACCATGTTAAACCCCTGTGCCTGTTTGACAAGTATTTTAGTGGAAAGTGTTTTGATGAACTCATTGCACTTGTGCCCCCTCGATGTACATACTCCTGACAAACCTGCTTAACAACAAAATCACACCCCTTCACTGTTGAAGTCCATAAATCCCAGAAAGCTTTCTATTCTAAAAGCTTTTTTCCCTTAAACAGCTAGACTTTTGAATTTTCTTTCCTGTTACCTGCTCCCCTGACTGTACTGCTATGCAGAAGTTTAAATGTAATGTAAACCAACATCTTGTTAATCTTTCTTAAGCATAGCCACAATTAATATGCCCTTAAGCACAAGTGACTATATGCATTGTTTGAAGTGAAAGTTAGTAAAAAGCAACAAAGAAAACGACTAATATTTAGGACTTGAATTGGATAAACTCTGGATTCGTTGTTTGCATTTTCAAACTATTCGCTGCATTACTTGCACACATATTACCAGAGTGAATCGCATATAATTAGTACACGGGATCGACTAACAAATGAAACGAAGGAAATTTTATTTCATAAGGATAAATACAGTATTCCCTGTTCGTATTTATGCTTTGTGAAACAGTTTACTTAAGATTTAGTGGTGGACTCATTTTGTCAACCAGCGTTTCTATCCGTTCCATCACTATTTAATTCCTGAAATGCTTATCTTTTTAGCTAGCTTGCTTGGAGTACAACGGATTGTAGACTTGTGCTTTATTTTTCAGTCTATATTTTATTAAAGTTGATTTTCTTCATTTTAAATTATTTAGAAACTGCTCTTGGTAAACATAACATGATGTTAAGTACTTTCTTTTGTGTAAATAATTTTGTAGAAACTTCTTTCCTTGCTTTCATAATTTTGGCCATTTCTACTCTAGTATAAATATGCATGACTTTTTTGCGATAACCATCTTTCGTTTTGGTACATCAAGTGGATTCATGTATTGTCCGTAGCGATTTTTATAAAATTTGGATTCGGCTATGTATATTAGACCTATTTTAAATTTGTTCTTGACACACATTTTGACGGTAAATAGATGTAAACACTTCGAACTTTCATATTATATAGTTGCATTTAGTTGATTAGCCAATAAATTTGGCTTACTTTGTTTTAATTGAACACATAATAGCGAGTTTTATAGTTGACTATATTAAGGATGGGTGCCTATACACGAATGTTATAAAATGGTTGTATAGTTGGGCTGGATGAATATACAATGTGAAAAGGCTTAAATAAAAATAACTTTCTTAATGGTATTAGTGAGAAGATGATCACCCTACTAAGAGATCCGATTGGATTCGCACTAGTCATAGTTTATTACATAGCCATGTTCTTTATCCACAA
This sequence comes from Euprymna scolopes, assembly GCF_053919585.1. Taxonomy (NCBI): domain Eukaryota; kingdom Metazoa; phylum Mollusca; class Cephalopoda; order Sepiida; family Sepiolidae; genus Euprymna; species Euprymna scolopes. The sequence continues at coordinate 137,461,101 of NC_136492.1, read as the reverse complement.
AGCCAATCACGCATTGTTCAGTTTTGTGGAATTATCAGCTCTTATGTGTGCTACTCTTATTTCCAATGTATTTACTGGTCACAATACGAGCATAAGAAAACATTAAGCAAGACGAAAAAAATGTTTGATTCCTGGAAAAAGGAAAAGCAATCTGATACTCCAAATGATGTGATTACTTTAATTTTTTTACGTATGTTTTGCTCTTATATTGGAAACTGAACAACAAAGTAATGTTTGATATCAATAGTGTTATGGAGACACAGATAAGGCGAACTAATTTCGGCGTTGAATGTGTCACAGTTTTCAAAAATGTCTGGCAATGTTGGCTAATATATTTTAAAGCCGATTTTCATCTACATTCTCATCTACTGTCTCCCTCCATTTTTTGTTGCTCTCTTTCATTTCTGTTTAATAGCAGCTAAAACTGCGGTGTCCGGGAATGGATAAGACTCAAATATTTCTTGCCTATTAGTATAAGCTCACGCTGATTAGTGAATAGCAAAGATCATATCATACGCACATGTACAATAATACTTATGATTAGTGAATAGCAACGATCATATCATACGCACATGTACAATTATACTTATGATTAGTGAATAGTAAAGATCATATCATACGCACATGTACAATTATACTTATGATTAGTAAATAGTAAAGATCATATCATACACACATGTACAATTATACTTATGATTAGTGAATAGTAAAGATCTTATCATACACACATGTACAATTATACTTGTGATTAATGAATAGCAAAGATCATATCATACGCACATGTACAATTATACTTATGATTAGTGAATAGTAAAGATCATATCATACGCACATGTACAATTATACTTATGATTAGTAAATAGTAAAGATCATATCATACACACATGTACAATTATACTTATGATTAGTGAATAGTAAAGATCTTATCATACACACATGTACAATTATACTTGTGATTAATGAATAGCAAAGATCATATCATACGCACATGTACAATTATACTTATGATTAGTGAATAGTAAAGATCTTATCATACACACATGTACAATTATACTCATCATTAGTGAATAGTAAAGATCTTATCATAACCACATGTGAAATTAGATTATAATTCGTGAATAGCAAGGATCATATCATACACACATGTACAATTATACTTATGATTAGTGAATAGCAAAGATCATATAATACACACATGAACAATTATACTTATGATTAGTGAATAGCAAAGATCATATAATACACACATGAACAATTATACTTATGATTAGTGAATAGCAAAGATCATATCCTACACACATGTGCATTTATACTTATAATTCGTGAATAGCAAGGATAATATCATACACACCTGTATGATTAGTGAATAGCAAAGATTATATCATACACAAATGTGCAATTATACTTATGATAAGTGAATAGCAAAAATCATATCATACACAAATGTACAATTATACTTATAATTCGTGAATTGCAAGGATCATATCATACACACATGTACAATTATACTTATGATAAGTGAATAGCAAAAATCATATCATACATACATGTACAATTATACTCATGATTAGTCAATAGCAAAGATCATATCATACACACATGTACAGTTATACGTACGCCTGACCTTGCATTCTGCTATTTTAAAACATTCTTAATATTTGATCAAAACCAATCCGTTATTAATCTGCTTGCATATACATCATAATTGGTTGTCTTCGATCTTGACTTTCAGCCTCATCAAGTTTTTCCAAATTGTAAAAGATCTTCTTCGGTAAACGAATAAAGTGTCTATTTATTTGTCTCGCTATATATGCTTTAACATCTGAAATTACTGAATATACATTTTGACAAACGTCCTACATATGTATAATAAATCAGTAGTCAGTCACACTTTTTCCTAGCTTAAAAGTTAGACCTTGCTCTATATGAAAACCTGATATGAATACTGACTCTTAAATTTTTCTGGAAAAAACGTCCAGTTTTTTTTTGTATGACAAGGCATGAATCCACTTGATTCCAGATACTATAACTACTACTTCTATATAAAAATCTAACAAACGGTGTGTTTGATGGATAAATTGTGATCTCGAAAACAGCTATTCTCTGTTTCTTTTCAGGGAAATTGCTCCTAAAATGTAAATAGCCAAAATAAAGTAAGATTTACGAAAGTGTCTTAAGTCAACGAAACGTCCACTTTCTACTCACCTTAAGTTTATATAACTATTAGGTTTCTCGTTATGTTTCATCCAAAAATATTTTGTTAATAACTCATCAGTGTTGTTTCCAATGGCAGCCTTGGTCGGACGAAAAGATAAACAGAGAGGAAAACAGATATACAGCACCTGCGATTCCCTTTTACAATAAACTATCTGATTATATTTACTATTTGAAAATATGTTCTATTATGAAGTATGTATTAACACAAACGATGTGTGTTAATGCGTGTTAACAATTCTGGTTAGCTCGAATGGATCTACGATTGAGCGTATCACATCATTCATCACTGATATTTTTTTACAAAGGAATCGCCACATTTCAAGGCATAGAGGCCACTCGAGGATAAGGGTAAAAGAGTGTACAGTTGTCAAAAGGACAATATCATAGTAATCGGTGGAAGTGTAAATTAGGTAAATGTGATTACTTAAGGGAAACGGTTCATCAAGAACTTGTTTACATTAGATTTGAAGACGACCATATTGTAGTCAACTGAAAAGCAGATAAACAGAAGAGAGTTCCACAAGTGTGCAGTTCTAAAAAAGAAGCTTTGTTCATGGAATCTGCGTTTAGGTTTAGGTAGAGCTCAAGAATGGCGAAATTATTGATACTGTTTACAGCCAAACGAGTGTTGCTCGTGAATGTTTGGCGACGGGGGAGCAGAGATTGGAGCGTAGACGAGCACTTACCATGAAAATAAAGATAAATCAGAGTCAGGCTCGCAACGTCTCTTCTGTGAAAAAGGCGTTGCAGGGAAGATAAAAGGACATCCCCACTTCTATGTGTACATCATCTTAAATTAATACGATAACATGTGTGGTCTTTTGTGTGTCACGCTTACATGTGTTTTCTTTCGAGTGACTGTCGTTTTATTGTTATGACTTCCATTTCTGGTAATACATATTTTTACCAAGAATTCTTCATATGTTTTAGTTTCAGTTTCGATTGTAGCCGATGATACTCAGACCATCTATTTTTTCTGAAAAATTATTTTATTTTCGGTGATATGAAGAAAACCCACATTTGATTGTCTTATATATTGTGTTAATAATTAACTAGCGGGACCTGTGGAAATTCCACAGTGGACTCTTTCATATGTAATATATTGATATTGGCATTTTTGTTGGTGTTCAGCGTAAACCCTGATATTATTGTAGTTCTTTTGTTAAAACTGCAAAAGTATATATCTAAGCTAACAGGGACGCCCGGCACAGCCTTGTCGTAAAATATGCTTAAATATGATATTTTAATTCATGCAGATATATATTACTATAAGAGCCAATATTCGATCCATTCTTATATATTATAAACCTGTGATTTCCAAAATAAAAATATATATATCCATATGGCTTAGATGCTTCAGCTTGAATCGAAACCAAAACCAAAACTTCGGAAGAAAAAAAGAATGTATGTATATATAACTTTAGTTCTTTCAGCACTAATCGAAACGGAAACGAAAACTGATGAAGAATTCATAGTAAAATTATTTATTACAAGAAATGGAACGGCATAGCAATTAAACGACATACATTCGGAAGAAAAAAAAACTAAATGCGATACAGAAAATAACAGACACCTATCGTATTAATATATAGATTAAAATATGCATGAATGATCCAGACGTAACTCAGTGCACGCGCACGCCCGGCTTTCGTCGGAACATGATCTAAACAGCCGGAGTAAGCCGAGTGCCGCTGAGGAAATTAAGCTGTCTGACATAACATAAAGCTGAGCCAATGACAATGTAACACGATGGTTTTCAACGTGACGCACGTTCGAGCGAGTTGAAAATTCAAAGCAGCAGACGAAAATTTTGAAGAGGAAGAAAAAAACAAATTAGTAAAAAACAAAGAAAAAAAGACACCATTTCATACTTTCACGTCAGAAAAAATGAATTTTACAGCCTTACGAGAGCAGCTGAAAACACCAACCGGAGTCCTCGATTTTGTCAAGAAGTAATTTATTGGCACGGACGAAAAGTTTTGCACCATGTGGGCACACGTGCAATCTTATTACAAAAGGAAAGGTAAGCGATGGCTATTCCTGAAGGGGTCAGGCTACCAAATGCCGAACCGTTACACCATCCAGACTGGTAACTTTTTTGGCAAGTCTAGGCTGACAATTGTCATCATAATTAAAATCATCCACTTGTTGGCGTTCGAGCGAGCCACACAGAAAGACCTCCAGCGCGAATGCGTAATACGATGTACGCACACACACGATTAATGAAACAACGGTCTGAGGAAACAAAAACAATATCTGTTTTAATATAAAAGACTATCCCACCCAGTTTAATTTCAACTTTTCTAGTTCTCAGACTTTTCCTTGAAATAAAATACCCCCTCCCCCCAAAAAATACAAAAATAATTCTTTGAAAGTATTTATTTGACTTACCTCTAAACCATTTCTGGAACGAAAAAATCTTTTATATTATTTATTTGAAAATATATATATATATATATATATATATATATATATATATATAGTAAAAAACAAAAAGAAAAATATTGTTATAAAATTTTTCTTAAAAGTTGATAAAACTTAAAATTTGAGGTAAGTTTTCTTTTCTTGTTATGCTTTCATCGGCAACGCGCGACTTAATTTCCTCGGCGACGCTTGGCTTACTCCGGCTGTTGACGTCATGTTCTGCAGAAAGCCGGGTGGACTCTGACTCACGTCTGGATCACTCTCTGTATTAGTACCTAAAATATTTTATGTACCAAAACAGTTTTTTAATGAAACTATTTCAGTTAAAACAATGTTGTAATAAAAATAACTTATTTAGAAAAGGAAATGACATTTAATATATATATATATATATATATATATATATATATATATATATATATATATATATATATATATATTAGATTTAATGTTTTTATTAAATTATTTTATGTACAAGACCAGTTTGGTTTCAGTAATAACATGTTCGTAACTTCGAGGTTTCATAACATATGCATCTGGGCTTTTGTTTACATGTTGTAGCAATTAGTAGTAGCAATAATATTTTAATGAACGAAGACACCAGCGTCTCTCACGCTCTCGCTGTCTCTGACTCAATAAACAAATGTAAAGAAAAATAAAAAATTAAAAAAAAAACAATTAACTAATAGATTTTTTGTCCCAACCTGGCGAGAGATGTGTTTTATAGTTTTTTTTAATACGGAATAACCTTAAATCAATTATTTCTTAACAACTTTTGTAAAATAAAACCTAAATTTTATAGAATTAAAAACAAATATACCTGTGAGAACAGGCTAATCAAATAGAACCTAGAGCGTTCGTAAATGTGTATTCCGAAATTAAATGTCTATTCCAGAATAAAATCTCAACGAATCAAATTTGCCGGAAGCGTGACACACAAAAGAATACACACGCTATTGCATTAATATATAACAACTTTAATTTAGCAGCTTATAATTGCTTATTTCTAGGCACATGACCATTTCTACTCAGAGAGAATTAAAGGCATCACACGACGTGTAAGTTTAGTGATTTAAGTTTATTTAAAACCAGCTGTACCCGGCCACGCGTTGCTGTGGCTCAGTTTTATTAAAATGGAACACCTTCCTCAAGAAAAATTGCATTTTGTATTGTTTATTTACTTGTAATATATTCTGCAATTTTTTTCCTCACAAAAAGATTCCTTTTTACAATAAATTGTTTTTTTGCAGGAAAACATTCATTTTTTAAAAAGAAAATTGGCAGTAAACTTTTTTTTTGCAAACGGAATTTTTATTATAAAAAGAAAAGATGAATGCTTCATATGAACACTGTAAATAGTTAAGTGAAAGTAGAGAAACATTTTTTCCAAGAGAATGTACAAATAAATTTCTTGTCAACTGATGTTAAAAAAATAGACAGAAAAAGTACTCCCACTATTGATTAATTAATTAGTTAATTAATTAATTATGCAAAAAGATTAATAAAATGTTGATTTAGTGTTTAAACAAACGCTCAGTTGAATTCGGCGAAATGAAATGGAATCGGGGGCGGACAAATTCTGCATGAGTACCATTCTGTTTAATTTCGTACTGAATTACATATTTGAAGTGGGCACCTAGCGTTTGCAAAGTAACAAATGTAAGGAAAATGCGAAAAATTCAACACTAAAATAATTTTAATAAGTGCTCAACTTCTAATAAAAATCCTAGTAAATCAATCCCCCTTATTTGTTCGGTTGCTGTAAAAATGGAAGAGAAACTTAAAATTCGCTCCGTTGTATTTTTTTTATTCACCTAACATTTTAAGTGTAGCACGATTGTCGTTAAAACAAAAAAATAAATAAATAAGAAAACAACAAACTTCCCCGTTAAAAAAAGAAAAACAATCATTTAAAATAATTCGTTGTTTACCTTTCAAAGATGTTTTAATTCAAAATAAGGTCTTCAGTTATATATTTGTTGGAATAAAAAAAAGAAAACTATTTTATACAAATCCAATGTTGCTTTCATTACCAAAATTTTAAAAAGAAACTTTTACGCAAGTTTTACACAAGTTTTATGCAAACGTAAGTTTTACGCAAACTTTTCAATTATTCTTTTTCCAATTATATTGTTGCTTTAATTTCCAAAACACTTTTCGTAATATTTATGTGTCCGAGAAAAAAAGAAACTATTTTATAAAAATACGTTGTTGCTTTCATTAAGAAATTTTTGTATTAAAAGTCTATTTTTTTACGCAAAGTTTTCATTAAATGTTTGTCAAATTATATTTTGATAAATTTTTATACAATAAATGTTTTGGGTTTGTTTTGGTTTTTCAATGGCGCTCGCCCATATTAAACCCTGATGAATATGTCATGTGATTGTCTTTTTTTAATAACCAAAAATGCTCCATGTAAAATTTCCCGTTCTCATTAATGAAAGCTAAATATTTCCAATTAAACTGGTCTCGGAATAGACACCCCAAACCTCCTCCTGTTAAGAAAGGCTTTCGGACTAGACAACCCGTATCGTTGTCAGCTTAATAATGTACCGGTATATCATTCTATGCCGAAATCCCTAAGCTCCTTTCACACTAATAAATTTAGGTGACTGAAATAGGAAATTTAAGATTAAGGACCAAACATAATTTCCCCCAGGGAAGAAAGTGTACGTATACGCGAGGGAAATAAAGTGATGAGAATTTTTTTCAGTGCGAGGTTACCAATTCAGTTAATTTTTTAAAGTAAATGCAATGTACAAATCCATTTCGAGATAAACCGTAATATTCTTTGTATAATTCGAAGATACTTAGTAAAGTCAACTCATAATCTAATGCAGTAAATATTACCAAAATGAAAACACTTTGTTTGTGCTAAAAATAGCATCAGTAGTGAAATTCATTTTGGTATGAGTTATATCGTAACGATGTTTACAACCGCAATGCAACCTAAAAATGGGAACATGAAAAGAAACGAAACGAAAACATACGAAACGCAGTAAACAGGAACGTCGGTTTTTAGAGATGCATATAGAAATGCATTGTTTACATTTTTAAATGTAGTAATTCTCGATGTGAGTCGGTAAATATGTTAAAGCAAACCTAAATTGAGTTGTTACTAATCAAGGTTGATTTGATCGTAATCGCTGTAAGTGAAAAATTGGCATCTTACATTTTGTAATGCGTTAACCGGAAAATTAATACGTAAATTAGTAACCGAAAAAAGTAAACAGGAAAAGAAAGCAGCGAACGAAACGAAACAAAATGTAAAGGAAATTATATATTATACGTCAATGAAAGAAAAAGATAAAGAGAGAAAGGTTGTTTATCCTAGTGTAATAATGTTTCGAAATAAATTGTAAATAAGCAATGTATATTTATGCGTCGTGCGTTTCCCGTAGTAGGAAGCATTTCAGTTTTTGTATATAACTACAAAACACCTAAGCGGTGTGCGTTTGTAATATCTCCCCCTGAACGACGAGGCGGCGGTGTAAATGGGGAGCATTAAAGGAGGAATTAAATGGAGGGAAAAGATTTTACAACTTTCATTGATTCTTACAGGTTTTGGCAGTGAACTCTCACCAGAAAATATATAGGAATGTACTATTATCGAGTAAGTGTAGAGGTAATAGGCCTATACCACACCTCAGATCATGTGCTGCGGTTTGTGCATATTACATTTGCATGAAATATCTTAAGTTTTAATCCTATTAAGGTCAATGTCAGAGGGGGAAAATGACTTCATTTTATTTATATAGAATAAGAGAAACTAAGAGATTATTTCAATAAAAAAGTATTCTAAATATATTTGCTACATGTTTGTTTACTTTACACAAAAAACCCTTTAATGTTCTGCAGGCGAACTACATAATCATAAGTATTCTTGATCCATATTAATTTCTTGTACTCTTATAAAACAATGTGTACATGTTTATATATATATATATATATATATATATATATATATATATATATATATATATATATATATATATATATATATATATATATATTGGATGTACAGAGTTTACGGTCCTGGACATGACCTTAAACCATATCCGATAGTGGTGCCACAGTTTGAGGGCTTTGGAGAGTGTGGAATCACCCTTTAATTGCCATTGCTCCCAGGTCCACTCTAATCCGGAGTGGTAGTACCTGTTAGGGTCCCAACTATGGGTTAAATAGAAAAAGACTTGAAAAAATATATTCTATTAAAAATAATTTTCTTCAAAATCACTGGATATGGCATTAAATAACCTGAAAAGGGTTGATATGCCGTAAAACAAAATCAATCAACCAACCAACCAACAGGGTTAACTTGGAAAATATATAATAGTAAACATTGAAATATCTCTGATAAGTATTGGATAATACTATATTACTCTTAAGTGGGTACGAAAGATAGAGAAAACCTTTCGTTAAAACTTTGCTCCCTTCGGTTTATACGAAATTCTTATAAAAAATATCTGCCATAAATTCATGAATATTCCCAAAATTCTAGTCTTGTTGAAAGAATTTGGCAGGCATACTATATGCATTACTTCTAATTAAGAATATTACAATATATCAGATTTAATTTGGAAGATAAAATTATGTTACTGAAAACTTGTATGCTTATAATTCTTCATATATATTCCTAGTGTTTAGTTAGTATTGTGTAGCGAAACATTGCTATTTTTGCTTTTCTAAGTTTGATGGAGTTTTGGAGAGAGGAAAATAACATCAATTAATTAAAGATATCAAAATAATAATAATGATAATGAGTTTGTTTTAAGGAAGGCACATCTTACTGACTGGCATCGTTACATACCACAATATACTTTATCTTTAATTTGGGGAAGAGAAATGATTCAAAGAGCACATGGATATAATATAGTTATAAATACATTAAAATAATATTCTAGTATATATATGTGGTTATAATGTACTTATTATTGGCAAAATATACCGTATTTCATCCTGGTTTGAAGCATTGTATTGGTAAATAATAATTAATCGATATTAAAAACTTTCAACCATAAGATTTATTCTGTTAACTTTGTCACGTACCTAATTGTATTTGTATACTAAATTGCATTTTATTGCTTTAAACATAATTTTCTCTTATATATATATATATATATATATATATATATATAAATATGTATGTATATGTATATGTATATATATATACGCGCAGACGCACACACAAACACACCCAAACACACACACCTATATATATATATATATATATATATATTTATGACAGGATCCGTTCCGCTCTGTCGTATACATCTTTCCCTGCCTTAAAAACTCGAACAGATATATGCACGAACATTCAGTCCATGTTTTCTACGTCCTATACAAGTATAGGCGCATAAATACACACACACATACAGACAAAAATAGCAAAATTAATAATTAGTTGATTAGGTTTTCTGGTTCTTGAGACTAGTTTATGAACAGTGGTAATTTGTTATCGAGGACATAACATTTAAATTCACAATCAAATTTAAGAACTCGTTGCTCAAAATGACAAGATACTAAAATACTAATGGGAAACCATCAGAAAACATATGAGAAATGACCAATAGACAACGTTTTTTCCTGCTGATCAATTCTAGCGTATGTTCATATATGAAAGTAAGAATGCCTGTCTCACTTTTCCCTGACTGGGAGAGGAAGCAGAGGAGGAAGAAAAAGCCGTAGACGTGGTTGTTTTTATGGGAAAAATAGATAACTGTGCGTTTGCTCAAATAGAGACAACGGAGAGAGGAGAAAAGTCCCTTCCTAAAGAAAGTTCTCACAATGTGAGAAAGAAGGTGAGGCTGAAGCACCCAGCAGTTTTTAATTACTAAATCAATCTGGGAAGGGGGTGCATGCAATACATATAAAGTAGTCTTTGACACTTACTCTAGTTCCTTTTAGTAGATATTTTAAAGATATATTTATAACTCACGTAACTCACAGATGTATTTACGTAATTAGTTGATGTGTAAGTCACGTAACTTATTTCGAGTTGAAAATAAACATCTTCGAGCCAAATTATTCTGTTTTCTTTACAAACGAAAAAAATGTTGAATCAGCAATCTTTCCTTGTTTTCTACCAACTACACAATATACGAAAAAAATCGTGTCTTCCTCAAATCAATAAAATTTCAACATGTTATATACCATTATCCGCAGCTATTATTTCAGAGAATCAAGTGTCTTTTTGAAGTTGTCTGTTCAGTGCTCCAAACCATAGTCGCGAGCCAATAAAGTCCATTTTTAATTAGGATGTGGAATATTTTCTTGAGTTCCATAAAAACCTGGCAAATTGTTATCCAGTGTTCGATTGAAATTCTTACTCACAAATGATCAAAACACTTGAAGCTCAACAAAGTAATTCGTTTGTGTTCAAATCTGAGAGGATTTATAATTATTTTCATATTAAAATTATGACGCAGCTCATGCATATCATCTCACATTCAAAAATCTAATTTCCATTTGCTGAGTGAACTTTTGGAATGACGTCACAACCAGTACAAAAGCTTCCATTCTTTATGCGCTGTTGAAGATCTTTATACGAAAACTGATGTATTTTTAATATTTTCTATATCATAAAGATGCGTCTCATCAAGCATAAAACAATTGTATCCGAATAAAAACTGCCTCCTTAATGAATATTAGTAAATGTATTGCCTATATTTTCTGACGTTTACATAATATTAAAATCCTATTAGAGCTTTCGTACTCCACTATAAAGCTATTAAGAAAATATTTGTTATAAAAATTTATAATTAAAAATTATATATATATATATATATATATATTTGTGTGTGTGTGCGTGCGCGTGCGTATATGTGTGTGTATGTGTGTGTATGTGTGTGTGTGTGTAACATAAAATGTATCGTAGAAATTTCTGGCGGGAAGGCGACAAAGCGGCATTCCATTTAGTGATGTACTGGCAACCTGCTGCAAGATGCCTTCCATAATCTGATAATCAAGCACATGTTTGCCGCAGCGAATGGTGACATCTGTAGAGTGTGCGACACGAAGTTGCGCCTCGTAGATCACCTAAAGCACTTTGTAACTATGGTTAGCTCGATCCTAATGTTTACCCATGTTCGAGTCCTGACAAACACGACATAAAATGTGATGAGGCGACAAAATATATTATCTATAGATTTTAGGTATTTACTTCAGTTTTGTTTGCTTAAGAATCATCAAACGGAAATGGACTCATATCGTCTTTTCTATGACGACAATTTTATTGTTCCGCCCTGTATACATATGAGTATCCAAACCATACTTCCGGATTTTACTTATTGGAACATTATCTTTTATTATTTTTGTGTTGATAATACTTACTCTCTCGGTATTTTTTTTATTGGGTTTTAAATATTGGACATTTAATGTATTCTCTGATTTCTATATTTCTCCTAATTTTATAAACTCTTTGAACGAAAATGTTTTTTTTTGCATTTAATACTAGTTTTAATGCAATTCGGTTTATATTACCAATAACAGATTCATAGATTTGCTATAATATACATTTGCTAATATCTTTCCTCTGGTGAGAAAACGCATTTCTTTGAAGCTCTGCGGATTAGGAAAATTTTAATATAACTTTTTTGAATATCTTGTCGAAAAATACATTAATGTAAAATATATTTTAACAGTCTTTGATTTTTATACACGCAAACAAACACACACACACACACACACACACACACACATATATATATATAGTTGTGGAAGTTTTTTTAACCTTTAAAACTATATAAAATAACTTGTTTTATTTTTATATTTTAATTATTCGTTGGAAAACTATTTCGTCAGTATATAATTAAATCACCGCTCTCTCTCTCACACACACCAACACACACAGACACAACCCCCCATATATATATATATATATACACATGTATATATATATATATATATATATATATATATATATATATATATATGACTACTCCAAAATCACAACTTTTATATATGCTACTATTTTGAACCAATAAAACTATATATTTCTATGTATACATGTATATGTACTAAATGGACTTAGATATATTTATCTTAAAATAATATTAAATAGACTTAAATATATTTACCTTAAAATAAATCTACACGACGCCACATCATTTAATTGTCTATGTCCAACTATTTTGGGTTCCTCTGTATACCTCGGCTGCTCAGATCTAGCTATTTATCTCTGTATCAAACATATAGGCGATCAACTCGTAGACTTGTTGTCGAAATGATCACCCCTTTTTCCATACTGTCTGTGTTTTAAGGTTTATATACGGATTTTCTAAAAGAAGAACCTCATCAATAACAACAACAACAACAGCAACACTGAAACACATGGGAAAGAGGAGAATCTAAGTATAAAAAATTTAATGAAACAAAAATCTAAAAATCTATAATGGTTTCCGAAGAAACTTTCCAGAAAGTTGGCACCTAGTAAACAATTTAGATTTCATTTTGTCCGGTTTCTTATTTATAGAGACGCTGCTCTGTCAGAGACAAAAAAAAAGAAAAGAAAGAATGGAGAATGATGCCATAAAAAAGGCAATAATTATATAAGATCAGACAGTGAAACGAGCCGTGGTGCGGGCATGGGGAGGGAGGAGGCAGTGCAGAGCTGTAAACCGTCAGTGAAATTTAGTTGGACTACTTCCTGATTATTATATGTCAGTAAACATTAAGAAGAAGAATGAAAGAGATTAAATTGACTGGAAATGTCTTTGATCAACGCCACTTGGCTTTGGTAAGTTTATCGATTGATTCGTTGTAAGAAATGTGTTCCATACTTTAAATACTATCAGAAAAACGCGGAGAAGGTCGGTAAAATCAAGAATACGGTATATTATATCATAGATGCTTGACTTGGGAAATCAGAGTTCAAAAATTCTTGAACAATGCGAGTGGTTAAGTGAATCAGTTTCATTGTGGGGTGTTCATATCACAAATAAATTACATTTTCTGATGTTTGATGGAAGAACTATTTTATGCTATCTCAATCATATATGAGCGGCAACATTTCTCTACAATTTCAGATACTCGATCAATTCATTACAAAAATCACACGCACCCTCCCTGGTCCTAGGAATTTTTACCTCTCGCCTTTTACCTTCCCTCCGAGAAGATATTTTCTTATTGCTGATCGCCGAAATAAAAGTCACGTTGACATACCGGTTCTGTTGAGGTCCTCGAAGTTAAGCAACGTTGACACTTTTCATTACTGTATGGGTGAAAATTTAAAAATACTAGAATCTATGTAGATGAGTATCGACTCTTCCCTACAAGAATTTCATAAAGCTGACGTAGGCACCATTCTTGGTATATGTATGCGATTGGGATTCGATTATGAATCTTATATTCCCCAGACGCTTCCTTGTTTTGATGAAGTAAGTTTAACACGTCTACGGTAAATGTCGCTTGTAAACATTTGCTTAATGATAACCCACCCAGGAATGCCAGGTAGAATGCACAAGAATTCTATAGACCAAAGTGTACTTCACTTATTCTGCTAGCTTTCCACCAGCTCACCTGGTTTTGTATTTAACATACGCAGAGAATGAACTAAATAAATGTTCTCAATAGAATATTGTACGTATTAGTTGACACAGTTTCCTATTGAAAATAGTATCTCGCCACATATCTTCGTTTATATGTTTGATGTCTTACATGTACATCCAGGAATAAAAGCACAGATTTTTATAACGATTCTATTGTGATTATGATTTTTATTCAACACCAAAGTCATCAGTAAATTCTGAGTTTACTTAACTGCAGTAATTTCTTAGTTTTTTAAAAACTATTTTCAAATAAAATAACATTTTAAATACAAAAACATTCATTACATTTAAAATTTAATGACACGCTTATAGTAAGTGATACAATGGAGAAAGAAGTGGCTGGTTACTTTTAATGCATTTAGAACCAAACTTTTATCTTTACATCATCAACGCTCTGATCCCCATCTGGCATCAATTAAAATTAATGACTCTCGTATTAGGGGGGGCCGCCAATTTTGACAAGCTTCTGGGCTTGACCTTTTTTTCCTGATCTTAAATGGAACACATACATTAAATCCGTTGCCAAGGCCGCAGGAAAAATGGCGGGATCCTTCTATCTATCCAGTAGATATATCACTGCTGATGCAATTATCTATCTATATAAGAGACAGGTACGTCAAGGATGGAGTGCTGTTGCCACATCTGGCCAGGAGCTGCTAGAAAGGACTTATCCTGCTTTGATAGAGTTCAAAATAGACTTCGTAGCATTGTAGGAGATGTCCTTTTCTCTTCCCCGCAACCTCTTTCTCACAGAAGAGATGTTGCGAGTTTGTCTCTGCGTTATCGTTATTTTCATGTAAAGTGTTCGACTGAGCTTCAAAATATGGCCCCTCCTCGCCAAACCTTTGCAAGAAACACTCGTCTTACTGTAAACGTTATCAATAACTCCCCCACTTTTTATCTGTGCCTTAATCTAAACGTAGATCTTATGAACGACGCTTCTTTCTTTGAAATACACGCCGTGTAACTTTCTTCCGTTTTCCTGCTTCTGAGCTGACTACAATATGATTGCCTTCAACTCCAACGTAAATAAGTTCTTGATGTTAACAAATTTACCGAACTTCCATTACTAACGATTATAATATTGCCCACTTGACTGTACACTCTTTAACCCTTATTCTTGAGTGGCCTCTTGGTCTTGATAAGTGGCGATGCCTGTGTGAAAAAACACAATTAGAAACTTTTTCATTCAATCACATTTTTATTATTTTACGTATCTTACCGATATAAATTTTGTCCCGTTATATATTTTTCCGATATTATAACATTTTATTAATTAGAAGATAATTGTTAAAAGTATTTACATATTTGATTGAAGTACAAAACACAAAACGTAAAAAAAAATCGTAATATTAAGCAAGACCTTTAGCTCCTTAAAATATTAAACTAGACTTTTATCCCCTTAAAATATTAAACTAGACCTTCAGCCCCTTAAAATATTAAACTACACCTTTAGCCCCTTAAAATATTTACATACACCTTTAGCCCCTTAAAATATTAAACGAGACCTTTAACGCCTAAAAATATTAAACTAGACCTTTGTCCCTTAATAATATAAAAGTGGACATTTAGCCCCTGATATATTAAACAACACCTTTAGCCCCTAAAATATTAAACTACACTTTTAGCCGCTAAAATATTACACTAGACCTTTAGCGCCTTAAAATATTAAACTAGACCTTTGACCCTTAATAATATAAAACTAGACCTTTAGCCCCTTAAAATATTAAACTAGACTTTTATCTCTTTAAAATATAAAACTAGACCTTCAGCCCCTTAAATATTAAACTAAACCTTTAGCCCCTTAAAATATTAAACTACACCTTTAGCCCCTTAAAATATAAAACGAGACCTTTAACGCCTAAAAATATTAAACTAGACCTTTGTCCCTTATTAATATAAAATAGACATTTAGCCCCTGATATATTAAACAACACCTTTAGCCCCTAAAATATTAAACTACACTTTTAGCCGCTAAAAATATTACACTAGACCTTTAGCGCCTTAAAATATTAAACTAGACCTTTGACCCTTAATAATATAAAACTAGACCTTTAGCCCCTTAAAATATTAAACTAGACTTTTATCTCTTTAAAATATAAAACTAGACCTTCAGCCCCTTAAATATTAAACTAAACCTTTAGCCCCTTAAAATATTAAACTACACCTTTAGCCCCTTAAAATATAAAACGAGACCTTTAACGCCTAAAAATATTAAACTAGACCTTTGTCCCTTAATAATATAAAATAGACATGTAGCCCCTGATATATTAAACAACACCTTTAGCTCCTAAAATATTAAACTACACTTTTAGCCCTTTAAAATAGTATACTAGACGTTTACCCTCTTAAAATATTAAACTAGAACTTAATCCCCTTAATATATTATACTAGACATTTGACCCTTAATAATATAAAACTAGACCTCTAGCCCCTTACATATTAAACTACACCTATAACACCTTAAAATAGTAAACCACACATTACTTCCCTTAAAATATTAAACTAGATGTTTACCCTCTTAAAATATTAAACAAGATCTTTAGCCCCTAAAAATATTAACCTAGACAATTAGCCTCTTAAAATATTAAACTAGACCTTTAACCCCTAATAATATAAAACTAGACCTATAGCCCCTTAGATATTAACTACACCATTAGCCTCTTAAAATATTAAACTACACCATTAGCCCCTTAAAATATTAAACAAGACGTTTACCCTCTTAAAATATTAAACTAGACCAAGAGCCCCTTAAAATATTAAACTAGACCTTAAGCCCCTAAAATATTGAACTAGACATTTGATCCTTAATAATATAAAGCTAGACTATTAGCCCCTTACATATTAAACTAGACCTTTAGCCCCTTAAAATATTAAACTACTCTTTTAGCCACTTAAAATATTAAACTACACGTTTAGCCCCGTAAAATATTAAACGAGACGTTCACCCCTTAAAATATTAAACTAGACCTTAAGCCCCTTAAAATATTAAGCTACCCCTTTTACCCGTAATAATATAAAACTAGACCTTTAGCCCCTTAGATATTAAACTAGACCTTTAGCCACTTAAAATATTAAACTTCACTTTTACCCCCTTAAAATATTAAACTAGACGTTTACCGTCGTAAAGTATAAAACTAGACCTTAAGCCCCTTAAAATATTAAACCAAACCTTTGACCCTTAATATTATAAAACTAGACCTTTAGCCGCTTAGATATAAAACTTCACCTTTAGCCCCTTAAAATATTAAACTAGACGTTTACCATCTTAAAATATTAAACTAGACCTTTAGCACCTTAAAATATTAAACCAGACCTTTTACTCTTAATAATATAAAACTAGACTTTTACTCCCTTACAATATTAAACTACACTTTTAGCCCTTAAAATATTAAACTAGACGTTTACTTTCTTAAAATATTAAACTAGACCATTAGCCCCTTAAAATATTAAACTGGACCTTTAGCCCCTAATAATATTAAACTAGACCTTTTACCCTTAATAATATAAAACTAGACCTTTAGCCCCTTAGATATTAAACTAGACCTTTAACCCCTTAAACTATTAAACTCCACCTTTAGCCCCTTAAAATATTAAACTAGACCTTTAGCCCCTTAAAATATTAAACTAGACTTTTACCCCCTTAAAATATTAAGCTAGACCTTCAGCCCCTTAGAACCGAAAAATTTATAGTCGGTTGATTTAGAATAAGGGATTTATGCCAAACCTCTTGAGTAAATCTGAAATTGAAATGACTAATCCCTAATACTTTGCTCCGGTTATCATAACTACATTTATAAAACTCTTCAGCCAGGCCGACCGAGTAGTTTCTGATAAAACAGACAAGATAGCAAAAATAACATAAATGCCAGCGTGAAATCTCAAAGTTGTTCAAGATTAAAGTGAGAACCCTACATAAGCAATAAAATATTAACGTTTACTGTATATACGTTACAATTTATGATATTCAAATGTTGACGGTTACGCAAAATATGTACACATGTAGCTTCCATGGGCGTCAAGATACTAAGTCGCTTTAGCTTAAAGCTCCTTTCCGCAATCTAGCTTTGTTGCCCTCTGACTGATAACAATTTAATAATCGAATCGCCATGACCGGGAACTCGAAGCTGCTCGTTTGACTCAATATTTTAATAAGAGGACCAAAAAGTTAATGACAATCGATTACACCCGAAATATGACACTTAGGAGAAAATGAAGGAAAGTAGAAAGAGGACTAATAGTTCACTTAAATTGAAGTAAATAACACGTACAGTGTTTACGAAAAACATTTAAAAAAGAGAAAGGGAGAATGCTAATCGTTTACTTACGCCAGTGAAAAATATTATTTTTGATCGGCTTGCGTACTCGTTTGTATTGTCTTTTTTGTAATCGACGTTCCATCATCTTTCTCATGCAGGCGATGACGCACATGTCCAGACATAGACAAAATGGTTCTGTTGTTAAAAACTTAAGATATTTACGATTAGCCTTGAACAGGATTATAGTGTAAATTAGTCCAACAGTGGAAGGTGAAGATGGGTAAGTAGTTCAACTCCAGTTCGGTCCATAAAAATACGTTCATTAAAATGTTGGCAATAATCACATAATCCCCCCTGTAAGTACCCGAAGTATTTCTAGAAAAAAACAGTTAACTAGAAAGATATCGGGGAAACGAGTGCCAACACAAGATTCATCTGATTCCTATGCAATAATTGAATCTTTTCAGATAGTGGCTGAGTTTTGTTCAGTCTTATACTATATGGAATTGGATATTTGAAATGTAAACATTATCAATAGAGTTATGAAAAAAAAAATTCCGATGCTGATATAACTACCGAATCCGCTCTAAATATTTCGACCCCGATGCAATTACAGTTTCAGTGCTGATTCCTTAGAAATCCCGAAATATGTAATTATAAAGTTTTTATTTGATCACGATCACCGTAAAAACACCTGCTAAATGGGCAAATATTTTATCAAATACATTTGTTTGCGAGTGAGATATAAATATTTTAGATTTACCGGCAGTTTAAAACTAATAAATATTCATTATTTTATTAGCACAACCAGCAGCGAATAAAAATATAATTAACGGAATCGTTTTTGAAATCAGAAAATAGGCACGGTTTTTGTCAGTACATTTTTCTCGATACCTGATTTCGATTTTTAGGATGGTGGCTTTTGAAGTGGAGGTATTGTTGAGTGTCTGTGGGTTTGTGGCAGACGTCTGTGATTATGTTGTTGTTTTTGATTGTTACTAGGATGTCTAGGAAAGGTAATTCTGTGGGGCTTTGTTCTTGTGTGAAGTTTATTTTTGGGTATAGATTTCTAGCAAAGTGTGGAGTTCTTTGATATCCCCCCATGTGGCTCTCCAGAGGATAAAGCAGTCGTCTAGGTATCTTTTCCAAGATTTTATGAAGAGTGTTTTTTATACTGTGCCCGTACATTTGCTCTATGCTTTCATAAAGGGACTCTTCTAGAAAGGCGAGTATAAGGGTGGCATATGTCGGTGCCATTTTGGTACCCATTGCTGTGCCTAGTATTTGGATGTAGTTGTCTTTATTGAATTGGAAGGAGTTGTTATTGAGGATTATGTCAATGCTATCAATCACGAATTGTTTATTGAATCTGGGGTGTAAATCTGTGTATGTTTGTCAATCCAATATGAGATAGCTTCTTTTCTAGGCTGTGTGGGATATTGCTATATAGGCTGCAAACATCGAATATGGCTAGTATTGTTCCATCGTCTACTGTTTGTGGTAGGGAGCTAAGGAAGCGTGTGTCATCTCTTACACAACTTCTGGTGAAGGGCTGTAATAGTATATTAGGTTGCTAAGTCTGATTGATGGGCATGATGGTCCTGCTACTATGGGTCTGAATGTGAGGTCGTTGGGGTTTGGGATGCTTATGTACTCCGACTTTTGTATGTTGATGGCATGTCTTACCTGGTTAGATTTGTGTATTTTGGGTAACCCATAGAAGATATTTGTTTTTGTTTAGAAGTTTGTAAGGAAGTATTTTTCTTTTTTAGTTAATGTAATATTTGAATGTTGTGCAGAGTTGTTGTTTTATATAATGAAATGCGGAATATTCAGTGTAGCTTAATAGCCATATACAGTTTATAACTTGCTCTCTCTCTCTCTCTCTCTCTCTCTCTCTCTCTATATATATATATATATATATATATATATATATATAGCTGAATGTATGTGTGTGTATGTGTGTGTCTGGTCACGAATAGGCTCCGATATGGTTCACTATTTTAAAAAACTGATTACATATAATAATAGATGTATCGAGACACGGGAATGAGTATGTTTGATCTGGCAGAATGGTGGTTCATAAAAATTGTGGGGTCTACTTTCGCACCTGGCCCACAAAGTATCGAAATAAAAAATGTAAAAATTAAAAAAAAATGTTTACAAGTGTTTTTGATATAGATGTACATAAGAATACTGTGATAAATATGTTTTAACTTAAATAGGGATGGTATAATAAAATTATGGGGTCTGCGTTCGCGCCTGGCCTCCGTAGAACGGAAAAAGGCACACACTTTAATAAATACTTTTCATATCTATCTGCGTAAGTATCCTTTGATAATTAGTTTTTAGTTTGAAGAAATATGGTATAATAAAATTATGGGGTGTTCGTTCGCACCTGACCTCCATAGAATGGAAATATGTCACAAAGTTTAACAAAGTTTTTTAATATAGATCCACAGAATATTGTGATCCACAGAATATTGTGAACATGTATGGTATAATAGATTTTGGGGTTTATCTATTTTATTTTTACTTTCATCATATTTTGCTTTGATTTTTAATCCCCGAAATTCAACCCAACTTTACAATCTTTTCTTTTTCATAACCTATCATACTTTCATAAATCAGAGTCCATTTTCTGGAGCCTTTTTTTGAACCCAGTCAACGACGGGTACTTTTGCTAGTATATATATATATATATATATATATATATAATTTAAATAGGGTTATAACAGTAGTCTAAAGAGCAGAGTGTATTTTAATGTGATAGTAAAATTACTAATTCAATTAAAACACAAGGAAGGAACAGTGCTCGTTGTAATTCAGATATATAATAAGCTCGATAGGCAAATATTCTAGAGCTAATTTAATATTTAGTAATGTGATTGATAATTTTAAATTCAAATTAGAATTAAAAATTAAAAATCTGTTTCATAAGAAGGAACAATAACAAAATCAATAATTTGTACGATCGTTTCGGAAACGATGTTTTTATTGTGGTAGACATACATTAAGCCACAGACAATAATTTTGACATATCTTTTTTAAAAGGAATCTACTCATCAGCAGAAGTATTGGGTGGTTTTTTATATGTAAAAGACACCATAAATAAACCAAGCGATTTTTAAGTAATGCAGATGTATCTGGAAAAAATAAAAATAAAAAGGAAAATATTTACTTGATAAGCAAAGCAATATGGATTGAGAATTAAAAAGAGAATAAAATTATAAATCTGAATTTGGTTTAAATATAAGGTTATAATAATGTTTTTAATAAAAGTTAAGAATTATATATATATACATATATATATTTACCTTTTAATTGTTTGCCTTTTGATTTACTTCGAAAAATAAGATTATCTCTCCCACCCCTTTTTTTTTTAAATATTTGCTCCATTTTAAATTAGTCGTTTAACAACATATTATAACCGCTAGAAAATGTTCCATTGGTGTTCTTTTTGAAAATTCAACATTTCGTACATTTATGAGCTACAATCGACATCCAAATAGATGCTTTGACGATAATTACGGTTTTCAAAACGCGAGCAATTACAAGCTCTCTCTCTATATAAATATATATATATATATGTATATATGTATATATATGTATATATATATATATATATATATAATTATTAATTTTATTAAAAAAATATTGTTATAACCTTATATTTACACCAAATTCAGATTTATAATTTTATTCTTTTTTTTATTCTCAAACCATATTACTTTGCTTATACAGTAAATATTTCCTTTTTTATTTAAAAATTTTCCAGATACATCTGCCTTACTTAAAAATTGCTAGGTTTATTTATGGTGTCTTTTACATATAAAAAAGCCACCCAATACCTTTGCTGATGAGGAGACTTTGTTTAAAAATCTATATGTCAAAATTATTATCCGTAGCTTAATGTCTATCACAATAAAAACATCGTTTCCGAAACGATCGTACAAATTATTGACTTTGTTGTTGTTCCTTCTTATGAAACAGATTTTTAATTTTTAATTCTAATTTGAATTTAAAATTATCAATCACATTACTAAATACACACATATACATATACATATATGTACACACACACACACACACACACACATACACACACACACACACATATATATATATATATATATATATTTATATATATATGCAAGAATTTTCAAAACTCTTTTGTATGGACACTTCTATTGATAGTAAAAACACGATACTTTAGTCCTCTTCGAAGTAATGTCATCAGACTGCCATGAAATTGTAGTACCCTTCCAACAACTTCTAAAATTTCCCAGTGAGTCTTCTTGTTTCAGCCAATGATCCTCGTTACAGAGACTTTTATCTCCTCAATTATTTCATAAGGACAGCCTCTAAGGTATTTTTCTTAGGAAAAATCAAAGTCAAAAGGAGTAAGGTCTGTACTACAGGGATGGTGGGGAGATGTCTTGATGCCTATGACTTTGTCTTGATTTCTGATTTTCTTCGATCATCTTTGGGACAAACTTTGCGCGAATCTTTCGAATTTACAGTATCTTGCGAATAATCGCCTGTGCAGTTCCAACACTATGCATTGTGCACTTTGTCTATGGACACACGACTATTCTTCTTCAGGGAATTATTTATTGCTAATCAATTCTTATTTCTGATTTCTTGCTACTCTCAAACTCCTTATCATACTTCACAGACTCCCTGCCATGCTTGAATCTCTTATGTCACTCAAACATGATGCTGGATTAACACAAGATGTCCTCAAAGCAGTCTGAAGCATTCCATACGTTTCCGTGTTATTTTTCTAAGTTTGAAACCGAATTTTAATGCACATCTGCCTTCTAAGGTGTCTTCACACACAAATTGTATTTTTGAAATTCACCAGCTGTGACAATCATGTTTTAGTCTTATTTCAATTTTTGCTGAATTTCCTCATTTGAACATGAAACCATAAAAAATAGTTTAGTCATCACATAAGATGTATAGCAATAGCATACTGAATTTTCAAGCGTCTATGGAAATTTTTAATGGATGTACAAAAAACAACAACAAAAAAGAAATCATTTAAGCTACCGCGTTTAATATATATATATATATATACATATATACATACATATGTATATATATTAAATTATGAAAAGGTATATGGCAATTAAACTAGACAGAATATTCTGCATTTTATTCTCGTGAGAATTCGTCAAGCTATATATATATATATATATTTATATATATATATATTATTTACTATAATAAGTATTAAATACCTACATACACTAAGGTTTCATCCTTTCGGGAATCATCAGCGCAGAGTGTCACGATTAAGGCTAGTCGAGAGACTCGAACCCCGACAACAGAAGTCATGTCTGGCTTCATTAGCAAGGACCCGAACCACTAGACTACCGCGAACCGCGAGAGATACAGGTTGAAATTAAACATTTATTCTCATTAAATGCTTTTAACGTCAGTCAGAGAGATCTAATCATTAGATGACGATCTGCACGTATTATATATATATATATATATATATATATATATATATATATCTGTGTGTGTGTTTTTATGTCTTATTATTTTTTTCTTGTTTTTCTTCCTTTGCTTTTCTTATTACTCTATTGTGTAGTTCATCCTTTTTTATACTCAAGCTCATTCATCCTTTCTTTCATCCACATTTTTTTATATTTTGTAAATATTTTCCTCTCTATTTATTTTAATCTCTCAAATCATTTCTCATGTCTTTGTCCCTTGTTATCTTTCTATCTTTCCTAATTGATATGCCTCTTTTTCATTTTCTCTTATTTGCATACCTCGCTTCCATATTTCATTTCCCGTCCGTTTCTCATCAGTTCCTATCTTCTCTCTTCATCCTATTTCCTTATAATCTCTCAACCATTTCAACGCATGTAATTATTCAGCATCAACGCGAAAAATCCAAACCGCTCTTCCTGAACAAATCCCAATCACCTCACTGGTTTCTTGAGCGCCTAATCTGAAATTTCACAAGGAAATAGGATTAGGATTTTATATCCTGTTTTCGAAATATCAACAATACCTTGGAAACCGATTTTAGATGCGTCGTCTTAATCTCTAGAATTAGCTCAGTCGTTTACGCTTCAGTCTGAAATAGCATCACATCATTAAGCGCTCAGATTGAATCGACTTATATTATTATAGTTGTGATTAAAAGAGAATATTAATTTTGTCATTCTGTCACACGTAAAATTACATCTTCGTTGGTTTGGTTCAATTTAATACAAAATCACTTGATATATTTTGCTTTTATGATTTCAATACTTGCACATCATAAGAACATATGGTGTTGTTGCTTGTGAAATGTGTGTTTTTCTGAATCTCAAATCTTAAAAGTCCTTCATTTCTACAAAGAAAGTATGTTTCTTATTACTGCTGTTAGATAATTAACAGTGTTAAGAATTAATAGGTTATTATCGATCTAAATGAAGAGATGGACGGAAGATGAATATGAAGAATATTTATAAAGACTCTCAAACTATAACAGAGCTAGATCATAGACAGGTTTAGCGCAAGTATCTCACCATTCGATCGGATCTACGTGTATGTTACCGCGTGATCAATTTAGCTGGACATAACATGGGAGTTGGAATTTGGACGTTGAGCAAGGCGGACGGTAGCGTAAATTGCTAGCTAATTTATTAGCAGCAGTAACTGTGTGAGGAAGTATGCAAATTAGTAGGTGTGCGTCACAAGAAAAAGACAAAAATATTGGAGAGAATCAAAGGGCGTGACAAGAAAAATAGACGTGTGAGGACAAGAAGTAGCTGGCTTTATTCAGCTTTAGGTTTTAAGAAAGGAAAACGCGGACACGGGTAGGATGGATGTGTGGCCCTGTGATGGCGGCGATAGATTTTTTATTCTGGTGTCGAGATGGCGTGGTTATGTACAATAAAAATCAAGAAGCAACCGTTGTTTGGAAAGTAACGGTAATAAGTATCCTTTGTCTTATAAAGAAGAAAAACGCCAAGTCGGATTTATTTTTGTTTCTTTCTTTTGAGACGTTATCGGACGCCTTGGGTGTCCAGAAGAGACTAAAGGTGTAACGAGCCCAGATCAAGCGTAACGTCCATGTTACATTATCACATTGTATATATACCGTTTTTATTTTTTATCCGCAATAGTTTATAAAATAGAATCTACTGTTTGATTCTGCACCAGGGATGATAAGGACAATGACATTCGACTAATTTACATATCTTTTAAGAACAACTGCTTTCGAAGTAGTTAGTTTATCATTGGCAAGATACAAAACCTACGGTAGACAATTTACTAGTGAGTTATAATTAAATGAATCAATCTGAGATGATTATGGAATTAAATAATAAATTTATATAATAAATAGAAATCACTTAGAATAAAGCCTGGAATTTTGGTTGTAATACGTTAAGAAATATACCTCGCAAAAATAGGTATTCGTAATTATCTCGTTTAATTTCATTAATAATCGCTAATTGAGTGCATTTATCCTGCTGTTTGACAGGATCCGCAATACTTCTACTTATCTTATCTTTTAATAGTAATGGTATTTCCTACCTGTAATCTTACCGTTTCAGCAAATATGGTTATTAGTTTTTACACTTTTTAAAATTACAATTTCACTCCAAATCCACAATCGAAGATAGGATTACGCTTTTAAAGACGTTTCTGCCATTGTCATATTTTTAATTATATTACTTCAAATAAATTAGAGGTTACTTTTATAGAATATTTTGCAGGAATACTGTTTTTTTTATAAACTTATTATCTGAAGTTAACCGTTATATTGTATCGGCGTTATATTTTAAAACATGTTTTGTTGGAAATTAAATAAAAGTAATGACTAGGACAATGACACATTCTTTTCATTGTTTTGACTCTTGAGTATATATCCGTTAATATCTTATATGGTTTTATATAGACAGATGTGATCCTCGATTGATTAAGTGTATCGAATTGTGTCGGATATATTCCCGAGAGTCAAAAGAATGAAAGGAATATTCTGTTGTCACAACCCTAGTAATGACGTTCCACGATTTGTGCTAAAGGCTGATTGCAATAATCCATCGTCAATTTAAACATCGTCTGATTGTCGTCAATTTGTTTTAAACCCACCAATTGTTTTCAGTGTCAATTGCAGGTGGGATCATAATTATGACATGACTAATCGAAATTTGTCTGCAGAAAATTGCACCAAATTTCTCTAGTCGTTAATGAGTTTTACTATTGGACACAATCAGAAATAAGAAAACTTTATCGGATTCAACGACAATAGTTTATTGGTTTTTACATATAGCTTTTCTAAATTTGATAAGTTTAACTACTTCGCAAAAGTATCTACCTAAACTAGGTAATTTTTCTATGTATTATTTTTGCATGATGGTGTTATTGAGATATTATGGGAACGGCGTATTCGTGTGTTAGGGTTAGGGTTAGGGTTACTTGAAGAAAATTGAGCAAAAAGATGTCTGTTTACATTAGCCTTCAGCATCTGCAGGGATTAGGGAGGGGATTTCAAAGTCTAGCAGTTCGAGAGAATAAACTTGTTGAATAGAAATCCTTAAGGCATATAGGGATCTCTACAGAGTATGCGCGAGCTTTTGTTGCTCCTACTAAGTAGTATTTATGTCGATAGGAGTGCAGTTCTTCTCTGTAACACATTTTAACTAATTAACCTGACTGTTAACTGTTATTCATTTGTTTTCTTTCTAATATTATCATTGTTAAAGCGTAACTATTGCTTCTATAGAATCATTTAGTTTTGGAAGTAAACTTCGCAATTTTATTTGTTTTTCTTAGAGAACTGCATTTCAAATACACAGTTAAAAATGGTTTGCAGGCGATTCTCAGATTGTCTAGTAATGTCCTTTTCACATATCTATCTATCTATATATATATATATATATATAAAAGTGTGTGTGTCTTTCTGTCTGTGTACATTTTCCTACCAAAAGACTCTGTCAATTTTCCGTTTACAGACTCGATATTTGACATAAGGAATATTAAGATTTGCGAAAATCTTTTTAATCGATTTTTGGCCAGGATTTTGCTGTTAAGGGGACCGAGTTCAACGATTTGAACTTTAAGAATTCTACCAAACTCCTCTGCCAATTTTGGGTCTAAACACTTGAACTCTTAGACAGGGGTTACTTGGACATGGTTTATTTGCTTTTAACCCAAAATAAGGAATATTACGGGGTCATAATTAGGGTCACACTTGAAAAAATGACCTCTACAGTCTCGACAAAATTGGGAAAATAGGGCAAGCTTTATTATTTTTTTATGAGAATTTAGCTTCCAAATCAAAGTTAAAAAGTTTTGACTTTTGGGGTCTCTAGCAAACTATTAATCAATTTTTGGTGTAAACATTTAAAAGGGTATTCAGATATGCAGCAAACTTTTTAATCAGTTATTGGGCGAGAACTTGGCTGCTAATAGATCCATGTCGACAGAGTTGACCTTTGCAGACTCTATCAAACTTCTCGTTAATTTTGGGTCTAAACACTTGGAACTTTAGACGTAGGTTACATGGACATGTGTCAAACATTTTAATTTACTTTGAGCCCAAAACAATAAATATTAAGGTGTCAAAATTGGGGTCAAAGTTTTTAAAAAATTCGGCCTCTGCAGTCTGTAACAACTTTTCACTATGGCAGTTAAGGAAGCCTATTACATAGAAAGGCATTGCCATACATATTCACACTTTTGAATCTATACATATGCACATAAAATTATAAAAGAACATAGCGCCCAAGCAAAGCCGGACTGAACTGCAAGTGTATCTATAAAAATGAAATTGTCGATGTGTGTCTGTCTGTGTGTGTACATTTTCCTCAAACATAACTCTGTCAATTTTCAGTATACAGATTCGAGATTTGAAATAAGGGGTATTTAGATTTGGGAAAATATTTAATCTGTTTTCGCCCAGAAACTATGCTGTCAAGGGGTCAAAGTTTACCAGTTTAAACTTTGAACACTCTACCAAACTCTTCCGCCAATTTTTGGTTTAAACATTTTAAATTTTAGATGTGGGTTAATTGGACATGGATCAAACTTTTCAAGTTGATTTGAGCCCAAAACAATCAATGTTAAGGGGTCAAATTAGGGTAAAATTTAAAAACAATTGACCCCTGAACAAATTTCTGGTTCAAACATGCCAAATTTTACAAGTGCATTCGGACATATGGAAGGTTTTTTTAATCGGCTGTTGGGCGGAAATTGGGCTACCAAAAGGTCAAAGTTCAAAAGATTGTACATGAGCGGTCTCTAGCAAACTATTCAGTCAATTCTTGGGCTTAAACATGTGAAATGTTACAGAAAGGTATTCAGACATGCACCAATTTTTTTAATACGTTTTGAGGCAAAAATCTGGCTGCCAACAGGACAAAGTTGAAAGTGCTGTCCTTTGCAGACTCTACCAAACTCCTCTGCCAATTTTTTTAGACGTAGGTTACATTGATATGTCAAACTTAAAAGTAAAAAATTATCCACATGATGTTACAGAAGTTTTGCCCTAAAGAAAATAACACTACAACTTTATTTTAACATTTAAAGTGAAAAAATCCACTCAGCTAAATTGATTATATAGTAGAGCTGAGATCTATTCAATCTAGCTGCCTTAAGCCTCAATCACGGTCCCAGTTGGACGAAAAGATCGCCACACTCTTCAGCACATCCAGATACATTTTGTGTTGATTTTCAAGCCGAAATGATGTGGCCCTCACTTGAAACCACATTAAGAAGCCATAACCTTGCCCGGAAACTTTATTGAGCAATGCCCCCAAGCTTTGAACCGTACAGATTTGTATTTTAATGGTGCTGGCAATCCTGCTGTTTTCTTAACCTGGATCAGTAGAGCGCATGAGTTGCACAGCGGTGCATCTCCGATCTCGCTCGTTAAACATTGTATCACTTTCAGACATGATAAAAGACTCCTGTCGTTCTTGGGATTTACCCACAACAAGCCAACTAGTAGATAGTGTGGTGTAAATGAAGAAAAAAGAAACAAGAACGACCGACCGCGTTTTTGTGTGGCTTACCTCGTGTTCATAATGAAGAAAAAAGAAACAAAAATGGCTGCCCTGTTTCTTTATATGCCTAAAGGGTGACCACGAAGTATGCAAATGAGATGCTCCTGATTGGAGATAAAAGAGGAGTGATTTGGGGAAGGAGGGCATTCTGAAGTTAGATTGCAAGCAGAGAAGTTGTATTTGTAGAAGAGAAAAGTCGGATTCGGGGAGAGAAAAGCTAAAGTTGCAGAAGTTCGTTTTGGAGTGGAGAGAAGACGCGTCAAGTGGTAACCAGAGAGTGAAAGTTCGGACAGCAGTGTCACGAAAACGAGGGATAGTCTGCAACAAAATTAAAAAAAAAATTATAAAACGGAAATTGAACCATGTCGTCTTTTCTCCAGCGACAATTTTATCGTTCTACCTCATATAATGACGTAAGTTATTTGGCTGCAATAATTCGTCTGTCGGCAATACAATCCGCAATGCATGTGCTATTGTTGTTATCTGGTGTAATCTTCCTTCTATAATAGAACGCCAGTTAATTCCAGGTCAATAGCATTGCTTATCCTTTTATAGAGGTAATAATGTGCGAGAGATTAGTAAGATGATAAGGACTTAATTCTTTCTTTCAATCCATTTTATTTCTTGTTTCTCTGGTAATTTACTTAATAAGGATCTGAATAAGAATTTGCTTTCACTCAATCCAATGAAAACAAAGTACATTGATATTGAGAAATACGGGTTTATTATAAATTTCTATCCCTAGCCATTATGGGACATTTAAGTGTAGATTTGTTCAGCATTGTTTTTTTTTCACATTACGTTTAAACTTGTAAATGTTGATACAGTCATACAGTCTTGGAAAAAGGAAGCTGGAAGATTATTACAGAGGCGTACAGTGCTAGAAAAAAAAAGAAAAGAAACTGTGAGAATAGATATTCCTGAGTCATCTCTGGTCTCCACCATGAAAGGTGGGATTTATATAATATTCTGGTTGGTTGTGGTACCAAAGCCCAAGTTTATCAAAAGCATTCGATTGAATACTTGTAAAACAAGCGCAAATATGTAACATTAGCAGTAATAAGTAGAGCTGTCACAGCAGCATATTCTTTTCATTGTTATAACTCTCGAGTATATATCTGTTAATATAGGTTCTCAGTCGATTAACTGTGTCTGTGTTGGATATATACTCGAGAGTCAAAAGAATAAAACGAATATGATGTTGTCACAGACCTTGTAATAACTTGATCAAATGACGCCCCCCTCAATAATAGTCGAGGGTAGTTTGGTTCTCGCATGAATACAGGGGAAAAATGGACCACTATGCGATTCACAATATTTCTTTATCTTTGCACCGGCGATACCATAGGGTGAGCACGCATATTTTACTCTCTGTATAAAGGGGAGCACCCCTTCTCCCCCAGCACTAGTTAAGAATAACTAAATTTAGTTTGCTCTCTAGGTGTGATAATTTAAAAGTTAAATGTTATGAATTGTTGTAAACCGTTATTTATTGTAAAAAAATGTAATATATCTTGTAAAAATTAATAGTGAAGATATTCTTATATATTGCAACTTGTGCTGCGTGCTGTTTAATTGTTTAATATGCCTTGCATCTCAAAATAAGGGCGTCGCTCTTCTAAGCCAGAACCCAACAAAGAGGTACGTCAGGATTATGTTTCCCAGAGTATGACAGACGGGAGTGGTGGACCCCCTCCCCAAATAAAAACTTTCCCAATCCCCTCAGAATTATTGCTGTATGACCTGGGATGAACAGTAACGAAGATGACCCAACAGACTGAGATCTGTTTTATTGTTTTCTAGAATATTGTTTTTAAACCCGGTGAGGCCTAGAGTTGTTCATCAGGGGAGCAAAAGGGTCCAAAATGACGTCTAGGTAACTCCCTGCTAGCAACGTAAATTGGTTGCCGTTCCCAGGACAGCTCTTTAACGATTGGGCAATCATACTAGTGATTGACGCGTATTAGTTTCCATTGACCAGGATTAAATTTCTAGCATAGGAAGGAAACCGACCTATCAGCCCATAGTCGTACATCAAAGCATTTGTTGCAAGGCTGAAAAAGACAGGCGCTAGTTCAGCAAAATATTTTAGATAGATTTTAGGGATAAGATCAAACACGCGTGCTATAGAAGTGTCCAATTCTTTATGATATCCCCTAGGTAAAATGAGGAAATAGATCATCGAGTTTACCTTCGGTTGGCAATGCTAAACCTGGGAGGAAGTTGATCTTGAACTTGCTTGTCGAGCTTATGATAGCATCCAAATATCAGCAATATTGCGATAACATATTCGACTATAGCATAACTAGCTATAAATGGTTATACAAGCAGTTAATATACGCGGAAAGCTCACATCTTTACATTGAAGAAAGGATGGTCGTCATATAATATGAGCTGCTCGATTGTGCTGAGTAATAGGGTTTATATATCCACGGCATGTTAGTTTTCTTTCTCAATTTTACCACGTATGATCTTGTAAAACTTTATACATTTTACACACCAATATGATAGAAATGTTGTTTAATGAGACTAAATTGACACTGCTCCCAATTTAAATTCGATAGGCTAAAGATTTCATTAATAATGTCGAACAACTACATGTAAGCCATCCAGCTCTGTAAATAATATTGTACTGCCTGCCAGAGAAAAAGCAATTCCTGGAAAATATAAAGACCTAATCTAGAAACCCCGCCATCTCTTTTAAAATTAAAAAAAATGTTAAGAAATGTGATCAAAATTCTCGATGGACGCCGTGCCATTCTAACTTTATAAACATTGTCCAGATTTCAGCTTGATCGAAATAATAAAAAAAAAACGACGAAAGTTACATTATTAGTAGCAGTGGAAGTTATTTCCCATTTCTTAGTGTCATCAATCAGAAACACGACGCCAACAGACGTGGTAACACCAACCTTTCCCTTATTTGTGTCTGCGATACAAAGTCATAAATATTATGATTTGTTACCATGGAAATAACATTTAAACCAATGAGTTAAAAGTCAGAATAAAAAGTGGCAAATCGAAAAAAATAAATCATTTTTGAAAGGTGTGAAATTGACTGGCTTTGAAGGTGAGAATAATGATTTTTATTTTTTTTTAAATCTATGAATTCATTTGTTTGTAGACATAACGCTTAATAAAGAATGCTATGTATGCATATTATTCAAAACAGAAAGTGAATCAAGGAATATAATATTTATAAATTATAGCAAACGGAAATACTAAAGATATTCTGCTATTTTGAAATGTGTGTGAAATCTAAAACCAATTTTTTTCTTTAAAACAAGACATTTTTAGAATTGTCTCTCCCTCTCCCCTCTGTCTTTATGTATATACTAGCATTTCGGTCCGACCTTGTCCGGGTGTTTGGAGGTGTATGCTGTGCAAAAAAAAAAAAAAAAAGAACACAAAAAACGGTCAATTCTTTTTTATTTGACCCTATAACATTTATTGTTTTGGGCTAAATATAGTTATTAAGTTAGATCCATGTGCAAGGAAACTATATCTAAAATTTCAAGCGTTTAGACCAAAAATTATCGGAGGAGTTTGGTAGAATTCTTAAAGGTCAAATCGTCAAATTTCTGTCTGAAATTCGGTCACATCGATTTTCCTAAATCTCAGTACCCTGTATATCAAATTTTGAGTCTGTAGACTAAAAATTGACAGAGTTATTGCGTATGGAAATGTACACACACACACATATAAACACTGTCACTTTTATATATATACTACCATGGGTGCCCGGAGTTGCTCGGGTGTTTGCAGGTATATGCTGAGCAAAAAAACAACAAAAAACGACAATTTTTTAAAACTTTGATCCCTATTATAACCCCTTAAAATATATTGTTTTGGCCTCAAATTAAGTTATTAAGTTAGAGGCATGTCCAAGGAAACTATATCTAAAATTTCAAGTGTTTAGACCCAAAATTGTCGGAGGAAGTTGGTAGAATTCTCAAAGGTCAAATCGTTGACCTTTGACCCCTTAACCGCCAAATTTCTGGCCGAAATTTTCCCAAATCTTAGTAATATATAATTAAATTTCGATTCTGTAGACTGAAAATTTACAGAGTTATTGCGTAGGGGAATGCACACAGATACACACACAAACACATACACAGACACACACACAGACACGTTCACTTATATATATATATATATATATATATATTCTTTTTTATTTGTTCTAGATTTAATTACTTATATGTCGCTACAGATTCGTTAGCCGTTTCAGTTTTTATATACATTCATACATGAATAATTTTTGAATATATATATATATATATATATATATATATATATATATATATAAAATAATTAATTTGTCCGCCAACCTAACTTGTAATCACCCACAACGTGACCGGCCAATATATATATATATATATATATATATATATATATATATATATATATATATATATATATATATATAATTACAAGCATAATTTTATAACGCAATTTGCCTGAGGATGATGGAAGTATTCCTATCTAAAACGTTCGCTAAAAACTGATGGATCCAACTTAAACAATTTTGCCCCCCCCTTTAAAAAATCTTTTCGAAGATTGAAGAAAGTAAAAAAGAAAATAGTGAAACAGAAGAATTTCGATCTGTGTAATAACACTTGTCACAATGAGAATAGGTTTTTTTATGTTAGTTTACATATATATATATATATACACACACATATATATATATACATGATATTTGATGTATATGCATGTTTATTTATTTGATTATTTTCTATTGCTTTAGTTAGTTTTACAGTTATTTTGTATCTCTATCCTAGAGTAAATTTTATCCTGTGAAAACAGTTGTTCGCTATTTCTCTCCTACAGGTTAATAGATTTTGGGATTCTTTAAAGTAAAGGATAGCAAATAGTAATTATATATATATATATATATATATATATATATATATATGTATATATATATATATGTTTATATTGATATATATATATTATATTTATGTTTTTATATTGATATATATATATATATATTTATAGTATATATATATTATATTTATATATTTATATGCATGTATATATATTATATTTATATATTATATGTATATATATATATATTAATAATGTATATATATATATATAGTGAGAGAGAGAGAGAGAGAGAGAGAGAGAGAATATTAGAATTCCAAAATGTTCAGTATTGTATAAAAACTATCCTCTGGACATATATCTAGTTACTTATGAATACATAACCCAGCCATGCTCAATGTATAACAACATATAAATCGTTTTATAAACTTTATAGGTTTATTCATATAGTAATGATTTAAAAAGTTAAGAGAAATAACTCGTGCACTATCACCGAGTATCGAGACCAGGTGATGATTTACTTTTTCCTTTGAATACATTATTTCCGAAAGGCTAAAAATTAAAACATGAACCAATAGCGAGTTCCTAACACATGCATATTCGTAATGTAGTCCTAGCAAATTTATTTTTTAATTTGCAAACACTTGCGTCGATTGCATATTTGTTCATTATTAGATAGTCTGTATATTCTTTAAAATAAGGTAAGTACAATAGCTTTCATTACCGAAATTAAATGATTTATTTTATAGTAAATATAAAATAGCGTTTGGTTAGATTTATAATATAGTTCATATGCATTGTTTATTAAGTTAGATATATCTATAATATTAATAATTTTGTGGTTTACACAATTGTTATTTTTAGGTCAATTGCGTTAAAGCAGTTGGGAAACTGTTGTATAATTTGTTTGTAAATTTCTCCTTACGGAGTTAATTAAAAATATAGCATAATCTATATTAAAATTCCTATCTTATCTATGGTAGCTTTGGGAGCATGAATATCGTTTTAAGAATGTAAAGACCCACCAAGGAAATTACTTGTGCAGAGTCTTGAGATTCCCATCGTATTTTCGAAAAGCACAAATATAACGTTTTACAGAAGTTTGAATACCCTATATAATAAGTTTTATATCTGTAGACTAATAACTGAAAAAGTGCAGAGTCCTGATATTCCCCTCGTAATTTCTAAGTTTAGTTTTCTATATTTTCTAGTTCAGTATTTATTGTTGAATTAAATTAATGTTTTTCTAGCTAAATATATTATATCATCTTTTGTAAAACTGTATAACACCAGCCAAGAACAACCTCAGATGATAACTATAGGTTATGACTTACAGTAGATAATATTTTCGGTAATATTCTATCTTAAATCATTTTACTGATTAATCCTACGGGGTGGATAAAAATACAGATACTTCTTATGTTTAATTTTATTTTTAAAATCAGGCTTTTGATCTTTTAAAGTAAACATGTGGCGTTTAGGAGAATACATTTCAAAATAATTATGTATATTCATTTTAGAACAAGTATACACAGCTTATTGAAGTATATCTTAGATGTATTTTTCATTTGTAAGCTCATAATTGTTCTTTAGTTCATTTATAATTAAATTGTTATACGTGTTATAACTATTGCTATGAATGCTCCAAATTGTGACAGTAAGAATCATAGTGTATATTTTAAACGCACTGTTTATTTTATAAATTGATGGATAAAAATATTCAGATTGCTTTTTAATTTAAAAATTTTTCAGCATTTTATCATATCGTATTCGAAATTGTCTAATGCTAAACAACAGATGGGGACGTCGTTGATTTTCTTAATGAAGTTCGATGTATATTAAATACATCTAAAAACTATGTACAAATAAATGACTAAAATATCTTTATCTGAACTTCTTTCCTCAGCATGTTAAAATGTCTCAATTGTAAACAGTTTCTGTTTCTATGATATTTACAAAATTACAAACCAAAAAACAAAAAAAAACACGAATGTGCAGAAATAAGCAACATGATTTGTATTTAACTATAAAGGAAATCATCGCTGAACATGAATCATACATCTGCGTACGGCCAGAGGACACATTAGCTAAAACGTAGCTGAATTATCAATAGCGATTTACCAATCCATAGATTTTTTGGTTTTTAAATTCTTCGGAAGTAAACAGTGTTATTTAATTTCTGAACTCCACCGAAAGTCTGGCTTAAATATAATAAATAAGAATGCCCATCAATTGATATCTTTTTCTTTTTTAAATAAATGTGTTTGTTTACATTTTTTTTAATAATTGGTACTAGTGCACTTATTGATCCATGCTGAAATCATAAAGTTATTATATAAAACGCCCTTCTTTACATGGGAAGGGTAGGGTGTTTTGTACCTATTCTATACTTTAATTGAATGAAAAAAATATCATAAAACTTTAATTAAACTAGGAAATATGATGTAAAAAATAGCGCGGATCAGTAAGTGCACTAGCACCAAATAATTAATGCATTATTTTCATAGTAAGTGCTCGTCTGAGCTTCAATCTGTGGTCCCCTACCTTGCCAAACTTTTACAAAAAAGAAAACACTTGTCTAACTACAACCACTATCAACAATTTCCCTCACTTCCTATCCGCGCTTAAAGCTAAATGTAAATTCCATAAAAGAAGTTCCTTTCCTAGAACTGCCGTCCTACTTCCCTTTTAAGTACATTATGGTTGTCTTCAAGTCTAATGAAAACAAATTCTTGTAAAGCTTTCCCCTTAAATAAATAAAATATTACCAATTTTTCACCACTAAAGTTACTACACTTTTATCGAGAGTACAACTGTACACTCATTAACCCTTATCCTCGAGTGGCCTTTGTGCCTTGATAAGTGTTGACTCACTTGTAAAAAAAAACTGTTTAGTTTTTCTGACAGAGCTTGACACGCCTTATTAGCGTATCGATATAATGTGTCCATATAATTTTCATGACTCTAAAATATCTTACATAAACCATTTTGTATTTATTGATCAGAAATGTTAAATATTAATTGCTGAAGATTATATTTACAATGATTTAATTTATAATATACGCATGGAGTTTTAATATGAAACTAATTTGTAATTCAATTTCTTTCGGTCATGCTTCAATTAAATCTGTATCATCTAAATTATGTTCGACCTTAACCCAATTATTTCAAGGAATAAAAAATTATTTATGTTAAGTATATCTTTATGTTTAAAAAGAAATCGATTAAGTTATAGGATTTTGTGAGAATTAATTAACTTTTATTATTATTATTATGAAAGAGTTCTAAATTTTTTGTTGCGCTAGTTTTCGTTTTATTGTGAAAGGCGCAATTCAATCTTAAATGTATGCCATATAAATTCCTTTTATTCACTTTGTTATAGGAATATATAAATATATATATAATTATATCTATCTATCTATCTATCTCTCTATATATATGTATATGCGTGTATGACTGATTTATTACTGAGGCACTCGCCACTTATCAAGGGCCAAAGGCAACTAGAGGATAAGGGTTAAAGAGTGTACACTAGTCAAAAGGACAATACCATAGTAAACGTTAGAAGAGTAAATTTGGTAAATTGGATAACTATATTGTAGTCAACTGGAAAGCAGGTAAACGGAAGAGAGTTCCGCAGGTATTCTAAGAAAGAAGCTTTGTTCATGGAATCTACGTTTAGATTTAGGCACAGATAAAGAATGGGGTGAATTATTTATAGTGTTTTCAGCCAAACGAGTGTTTCTCGTGAATGTTTGGCGAGTGGAGGCCATAGATTGGAGCTCAGACGAGCACGTGTCTTGGAAACAACGAGAAAATAGAGATGAGCTCATACCGTCTCTTTTGTCAAAGCAGGATTAGTCTTCCTAACAGTTCCTGTCCAGATGTGACAGCAATACTTCGTCGTTGGACGTACCTGGTTCTTATATAGGTAGAGAATTGCATACGCGGGTACATATCTACTGGATCAATCGACGGATCCCAT
Source organism: Euprymna scolopes (assembly GCF_053919585.1). NCBI lineage: Eukaryota > Metazoa > Mollusca > Cephalopoda > Sepiida > Sepiolidae > Euprymna > Euprymna scolopes. The sequence goes on along the minus strand of NC_136492.1, from coordinate 137,422,820 downwards.
CATTTGTCCAGAGACTTTGGCAATGGATTTGATGTACGTATTCTATTTTTGATCAGGAATGGAGGTCAAGTATGTCAAAATATGGAGCTTCCCCAAGACGAGAGCAATTTATTTCAATTGATGTCAGATGGGGATCAGGGCATGAATGATGTAAAGATAAAAGCTTGGTTTTAGTAATTAAATTTAGATTGTAATTAAATATAAATAAATAACACAAAAGTCTCGTTTAGATAACCCAATGGATCAATACTTGAGCTCATAATTTTTCTCATAAATACTACTTTAGAAACATAGAAAACCATTTCTTCAAATTTTCCACAACTTATGAACAGAAATTTTATATAAACATGGTGGTAATAAGTTTACATATGTGAAAGGGATTCAGACTCGAGAAACAACTTTGAATTGAAAAATAAGAAACTTGGCATGAGTAGTGCGGCCAAGTTGTTCCTATACGCATGCGGAAATACAGATTCATAAGTTAAATTGTGTTAATAACAAAATTATATCCATCTGTCCTTAGGTCATATCGTAGCGAAAAGAACTAAATGCTTTGGTTTCGAGTCTAGCTGAAATGAGATGGCACGAAAGTCATATTTCGTTTAAACTTTTAGAATAACAAACATATACTGGATTATAAGCTTAGTCAGTTGTGCAAATTTGCTTCTAATTAATTCTTATACTTTTGCTTAGAAAAACAACCTTATTCCTCTGTGCAAAAAACGGCTGCAAATTATTGATTTTAATTCATATTCATTGTTAAAATTTTATTCAATTTTCTCTATTTCCATATCAAACATTAGACAGTACAACGACAAACACAGTCTGGTAAACCTAAGCAATTATATAAAAACTCCACAAAAAATCTCTACTAATATATAAGAGCCACTTTGTGTGAGTGCGTGTCTGTATGTGTGTGAGTTCGTTCCCTAATGGCTTCGAAAATGCTGTGTTGATACTTAATAAAAAAATAATTACGCACATATACTTCATGTGTCTGCTAGATAAGTTTTGTATCGGAATGCTTCCAATGATTACCGAAAGTCGATAATCCAAAAAGTTCGATTAAGTTAAGAACAGTTAGAGTCTGACTAAAGATACCGCCTTTAGATAGCTTAACATCACGTACATTTAAGGAGGTTTGTCACAGCACAAGCAGATAGGCAGCTGTATAAAATGAACAGCAGGTTCCTTGATGAGGTAGGAACGATTTCGAAACGAGTGTTTCTGTATAGGACCCAATTGGGGCATGATACTTTACTTTCGCAATTAACACTTAATTCAAGCAAAAGAGGTTGTGTATAGTGCAACGTAAAATATTAAGCAATGAATCGATTTGATTGAAAAATGGGCGAATTCGCTGATTTCATGACAATAAAACTATATAAAGCGTAAAATAATCGTGGATCCTCATTTAATCCCGGGCAACATTAAGTTTTCAATCGCAGTCCACATCTCGAAAATACAGCTTTTAGAGCACGTTCTGTTTTTCTCGTTGAAACCCCATAATCGATCTGTAATTGTCCAATTCGCACAATTACCAAGAAGCCGATCATTAGATTTATCTTATAAAATATTAAATTAGCGATTTCTCACTATAAATTAGTTTCATTACGAGAATTTTCAATTTGCATGTTTTCCTCGTCTTTTTTTTCGTATTCCCTCTTTATTAATGTACCCTATTATGCCGATTTTATGAGATTCCTTTCTATTTCAGTTAACATTATTATTTTGCGTTTCACTTTGCCAACCTATCTGTTGGTATAACAAAACAACAACTTCATACTTTAAAATTTGAAGCAAATTTCAATCTATATTTCTCGTTTTGTTAACCTATATTGTGACTTGTTTTGTATAAGATTAACAGATCTACTGTAAAATTATTTCTAACTATAATAATTTCACCAATTTACTGCTACATATTAAGAGGGTGGAACGATAAATTTGTCGTCCTAAAGAAAACAGCGTTATTTTAAAACATTTATTTAAACAATCAATTCGGGTGAGTTGATTGTACATTAGAGATGAATCTATGCAATGTAGCAACATTCAGCCTCAATTACCGCCCCGACACGTGGTCGGAACTGAGAACCCGACGAATACTCAATGGATAGCGGCGATTAGGCTGACTTTGGTGTTGTGGGATGTTCTCGAGGAATGACTAAATGAAATAATCCAGTTGGTTCAAGTCGGGAGAAGGCAATGCAGTGACGGAACGATACAAAATCGTAGCATTCCTTCTCAAGCTAAGCTTGGGTTTCTTTGAACATGTGCGTTGACGCCGAGTCTTGCTGCCACACTCAGAGTCTGCCTGCGCCCCCCTGATTGCACAAAGAGATGAGCACACTCTTCCACACATCCAAGTACATTTTGGTGTTTACTTTCAATCCAACTTCAAAGATCTGGTATCATGTGCCCCTCACTTGATACTACACTTAAGACCATAATCGTTGCCGCAATCTTTGTTGAGTTGAGCGATCAAGAGTTCAACAATCTGGATTTGGATTTTTAGGGTACTGGCAATGGTCCAGTTTAATAACTTGTGTTGCTAAAGAGCATGAAATGTATAGTGGCGCATCTCCGATCTCGATCGTTGGACATTGTGCAACTTTCAGACATGATGGAAATTTTCTATTTCTGTTGGGATTAGTACACACCGTGCAAAATAGTAAATGGTTTGTAACAAACAAGAAAACCGCGTTTCATCAATCCGAAATGGAATCATGTCCTCTTTTCTACGGCGATAATTTTAATACTGCACTCTGTAATTATCAGAATACTTATCCAATGACGACTATAAACAATAAATATAGAATTACATTATTATTTAAATGTTTTTTTTTTCTATTTTGGAATGTTTGATATTGTTTCGGCGGTATATCTCCTAAGTCCAAATTAAAAAAAAATGTTATACCTTAATTACTCACCCTTCCTATACATAATCCATGGTTCATAAATGTTATACTTTCTGATTTTATTAAACGCATACCTTATATCAACGCCCATGGATCATACCACATTCTTTATGTTTTTAAGGAACGAATCAGATAAAAAGAAAATAATATGTCCATATAATTTATTAGATAGCCGACCATATCTATCCTTACATACCTTAAAAATTATATATATATATATATATATATATATATATATATATATATATATATAAGAGAAAACAGTTAATAAAACATGTTAAACACATTTTGAAAAAGAGTTAAAAACACATTTAATCTGTAAAGGAAACACTTGATAAGTGGATAGTCCAAAATCCGCGGAGTTTCAAAGAAATATTTTCTTTCTCATCAGAGGGTAGGAATTAGCAAAATGTGGGATCGGATTTTGCATACAAAAGTATTTGATGAAACTGCAAGCAATTTAAAGATCTTAATTGATAATAAAAGTGAAGCAGAGGGAATATGTTGAAGAAAAAGATGATTACACGTGAATGGATTGTCTGGTGAACGGTAAATAATCCAAGGAGGTTAAATCCAAAAATATAACCACAAGAAAGTTAATTGAAAGTTTATTATATATATATATACATATATATATGTGTGTGTATATATATATATGTATATATATATATATATATCTGAGACAGTCAGTGTGGAATATAAAGTTACATAAAATGAGGCCCATAAGACTAAAACAACCCTACCCAACTTAGTAGGAAGCTTGAAAGTAAATAACAGAAACGTCTCATGAGAATGGAAAATTTTAAGAAAATCTAAATCATACAGCCCAGAGTGAAAATAATTCCTTCTCTGCAACGCAGAGGCAACCGAAATTTTTACGGCAACGAATAAATTAAACATTCTCAACTCTAAACCATAGATCATTTGCAGTTGCAGGCCTAAAAACTCTGAAAAAACACCACCAGACAAGGAGTAACACATATTACCTCTAAGGCTTGCCATGCCGTCACTTAACATCCCCACTTCCATATCCTTGCCCCTAACAAACGGCTAATACTCACCTATTTTTCCGGTGCTCTCGCCACATGAACTTTAATTTTTTTAAATATAAATTATTAACAGAATCTCTCAATATAGAACATAAATATAACATTACAACATCAGACCCATGTTAACTCACTATCCCCCTTGCAAGATAGAACTAACGCTACAAATATTTCATTCTTAATCTTGCAAGCTGTTATCTTTAACCAAATCTCAATGAAAAGCCACGTCTAACATTTAAAACCGCATAGTAAATAGCACCCAATAAGCAATTACAGCAAAATATACCCAAACTGTTTACTCCTCAATTTCAAGCCAAAACTTAATAAAAAAAAAAAACATAAAACCTCCCCCCTTCCCTGGATATCAATCCTCAAAGCAAAAATAAAAATCCTAAGATTCACTTCCCCACCTCTTCCACATACAAAACTCCTCCACAAATAGAACTACTTTAAACCACTCAATACTATATACTTACGCACATTAAATTATGCAATTAGAAAAAATTACTCCTACCCCATTCAAACCAGCAATATGCATATTTAAATTAACTAAAACGTTAAAGATAATGGCAATTGACTCTCATCACCAAAAAATCGCCCTCCAAACGCATACCTCCCATACCCCCATCCTCTGTTTAAATGCCAGGACTATCCGTTAAGGTCCATCACCTCAGCTCCTCACACACCCCTAGCGTATACCCTCAACCCCGCTTCCCCCACCAGACTGGCTTTCATTCGCACTGAATGCCCCTGAACTCATATCCAGCAAACCGATTCGATCCAGATCCTCGATTACCCCTCTCGAATTGAAACTACTATGTCAAATATTTCGTGTTCCTAATACGCTAACGATGAATAAAGAAATTTAATCTAACAGCAATACACCAAGAAACACCTACTACATCATATAATAAGGAAAATATACGCCAAATCCGGAAACACTAACTCCAACCTTGGGACTAACCGACTAGCCAACTTTCATAATCCTTATTTAGGACAGAGGTAATGTTCTCATCCTTCATATCTCCTGATAAAACGAACTTTCAATTTGAATTTGCAAATCTTTTTCACTACCATTAATAACAAACTTCATCGAATCTCCACATAGGGAAAACTCATCCTTGTCAAACACGAGCCTAAATGTAATTTGTTGTTTATATCTTGCTTGCTCATAAATAACTTATGTCACTATCCCCTGAATCCAAGAAATTCCGGACTATAATATTGACGTCTGCAAACATTTTCCTGACCTGGAGTTTTGTACAGGGTGGCTACAAAGTCACGCACCAATGTTAATTAAAAAAGTTAAAAAATTTAAAAAGTTATAAAATTAAAAAATTATATTAATAAAAAATAAATATTAACATTGGTGCGTGACTTTGTGGCCACCCTGTACATATCGGAATATTATCCCGTTCACCGCACTCTCTTGCTTGTTGGCAAAACTTATATATATATATATATATATATATATATATATATATATATATATATTATACCTTTCTGGCTCACTTTTGTATACATGTACCCTATTTCTCCAACTCTGCCCTCAATTACCTCAATTTTAGTTTTTTTTATTCTTTTTTTGTTAACTTTTAATGATATTTATCTATTTATTATTATTATTATTATTATTAATATTATTATTAATAATAATATTATTATTATTCCCCTATTATCATACCCCGCCATTAATCCACATCCTAATTATTTTTGTCTCTTTATCCACTTCTATCAACTTTACTCCCTTATCTTTATAACTTTGCCTTATATTTCACCCCACGTTACACCTAATAACAGAACAACCCTAGGATTATTATTACATGTTATCACTTATATATTATCTTCTGAAAATTATTATACTCTTACAAATGCCCAATCATTCCCACCTCATAACTGACTCCTTTAATTCTCATTCGGACCCTCCCCTACCTAACTACCTTAGTATACGCCCCTTGTAATCCACACCACAACTTTCATTAATCTCATAACATCAAACTATAGCCAAATCCTCTTATAAGTAACGTAATGATAACCGTCACTTTTGATTAATTCTACCTAGAATACACATTTCGCTTTAATTCATCATCATAATATAACGCCTGAAAACATGCACTGTCTATAAGTGCTGTTATTATTTCGATTACCTCTGTTGATAAAAACCTTTAATTCTAAACCCCCAGCATAAATACTATACATCTTACATACGAACAAAATAGAACCGGCCGTTTACCTTTCCTTGAGTCTTAAACACATAAATTACCTGCATTATTTAAGATTATGATAGAACCCTATACCCCTTTTTACATTACCCTTTATATATTACGCCCCTCCTTTATCTTAGAATTCAATATAGTTCCCCTTAAAAAAACAATAATGTTATTAATTTATTTCGGTCCTGATAAATCCCTTGTTAGATGTCACATTCGCATCATGTTTCCTAGCAAGCATCTTTTCAACTCTTCTGATGAGAAGTATTAGGTTTCAAGATACCTTGGTATAAATAGTCCCCTTTATCCCCTAACAAAATGTATGTATACTCTTATTAAATGAATGAATCATTCTATATTCACCAATATATCGTTTTTGTGACTTCATTTTCCACTCTTACTGTCTCCTCTATAAGCTGCATTGACATTTGTCTTCTCTTATAAAATTAAATTTAAGTTCTTCTTCTAACTATCCAATTTTTATGCATATATATATATATATATATATATAACAGTTTTGAAAATATGTATGGCAATTAAGTTACACTTGATATTCCCGCATAAGCTTGACGAATTCTCACGAGCCCAGTTATATACATTCTGAGAATACAGTTAGGATGTCTGCTGTGGAACGGTCTTGCCTAAAGCCATATTGTTGGTCAGTAAGAAGTTTAGCATCTGTAAGGTAGTGGACTAGAGCTTGATTAATTATGGTCTCAAATATTTTGGCGAAAAGCGACAGGAGGTTAATGGGGCGATAATTTACTTGGTCAGTTCTTTCGCCAGAATTCTTGAATACTGGTACCACAGAAGACGTTTTCCAGCAGACAGGGAAGCAAGATTCATTTGGGCATTTGTTGTAAAGTTTGGAGAGAACTGGAGCTACTTCTGCGGCGCACTTTTTAATAGCACAGCCGGGATGAGATCAGGTCCACATGCTTTTGCAGTGTAAAGATTTCTTATGATAGTATGCACCTGAGAAGGTGTGATTTTCAGATCGTCTAGTGTGACGTCTGTCCGCAAAGTAAAGTCAGGGATGAGTGGTTTGCAGGGTCCAGTGGAGTTGGAGGCAAACTGTCTGGCAAGCATATTATCCTTCTCAGTTGCAGAGCAAACAACCTCATGATTTTTGTATAGTTGGGGAATTGTTGATTGCCCATTATTTACTACACTGTTGTAGATTTTCCAGAAGTTACGGGTTCCTAATTTCTGTGCTCCGATACGTGCTTTGGTTGTTTCAATACATTTTCTCTTAGCTGTTGTTATTTCTTTCTTACATTTATTTCTGGCTTCTATATACTTCTGTCTGTTTGATTTGGACTTATGTCGGTTAACTTTCCCGTCTTTGCGCTATAGCAGCTGCACAAGTAGAAGTAAACCATTAGGGAGAGTTGGGCTTGTTATAGAATAAGCACGTGGGAATATGTGCTTTAATTTCCGTTTGGCACCGTTCAGTGGTCTCATTTACGCAATGTTCAGCAGGAAGCGAAAAAATATTTTGCCATGACACGTCCCTGATCAGATCCCGGATGGCTTCCAAGACAGCCTTTTTATAATATCCCGTTGTTTTGAGCAGTGGCTCTTGAGTTTTGGCTCTAGAATTTAGGGCTATTTCAACCATTACCACTGCATGATCGGCATTCCCTAGAAGGCTGTGGGCATTCGTTACGCAGTCATCGGGAACTGTGGTCAGAAACAGATCTAGTAGTGATGCGTGTTCTTCTTGCTAGTCTGGGAAACGGGTTGGAAACCTAACCCTCTGTGATAGGGAATAAAATATAGAGAAGTTATGTGTTGTGGTATCAACTGCGTCTGTGTAATTAGAAAATCCAATCCAGTTGCTGTGGTGGACATTGAAGTAACCAAATACATGCATTTGTGCGCTAGAGTCCTGGGGAAGTACCGTATCTATGCTGTCACAGACTTTGTTTACTAGAGTACAGTCCTGGGTCGTGAGAGAGCGGTAGAGAAAATAAAAGTTGCTAATGTTATGTTGCATGTTAAATCTAAAGCGCATAAAGGCTTGATCGTCCGATTCTAGTTTAGTTTGTCAAGGGGATGGTGTTTCGAATGTAGACTTCAAGCTCTTACAAGAGTCCTTACAGCAGGGTGGGAGATATCAAGGCATATTAAAGTAATTAGAGGGGATGAAGGAGTGTATGTTAATCTTACTTAGTGCTAAGATATCCGGATTGTCTGTTAGGGGAAATGCTTCACCATCATTTATATTAGTTCTAAGCATACGAATGTTCGTAAATGCAAGCCTCATAGGGAGAAGGGAGGTTGGTTTTGTTTGAGTTTTGGCCTGGTGTTAGCGTAATTTTTTAATGTACTGTCATTTTTATTTTTGACAGTTTCAGTTTAGGTAAGGGGTGCTGAGCATGTTGTTATGCAGAATACCACACATGCAGCATAAGCAGACCATCAGCTGCCTCTCCATCTACTAGGACTGTTGCCTCAGGATAGTCCACCGTGAATGAGTGCCTGGTCCCTTTCCATGCGCGACATGACATTACAAACAATCCGATACCAAGCAACTGCTGATCTAAGCGCTACCAAAGAGTTAGGGCACCTGTACTGCCAGTCGGGAACAGCAGCCATGAACTGTCTATCCGGTACCCTCAACTCATCAAATGATAGTCAACCCAAAACTACTTGCACTGGTATTACGGCATTCAAACACACCAAGTGCCCACTTTGAGGGAAGGCACGTGTCGGGAGTGGGGGAAAACGGCGTTTATGGCCCATGTCAGGAAAAGAGATCGACCACCGAGTGTTTCTGTCGACTCCCTGTGATTCGACCGGAGAGGCCTTAGGTTTAGCTTCACAGTTTTCCTTCTTCTAGACGGATGACTTGGGAAGATCCACGGGTCTATCAGCACCGAGAGCGTTTGCCTCGCGCCTGGGTCCTAATCCAGGTATTTCTGCGACCCGGCGTGCGTGGTTAGTTTTGTTACTGGGTTAGTTTATAAAGGTTATATATCTACTGAGAAATTATACTCCCCAAGGTGATTACGGGACATTGCAATTTCATTGTTTGTTACTGTAGGAGGGGCTTAGTAAGAATTCATGCAGTGGATGCAGCTATATTGCAAACAGGTCTGTTGGAAGGAGTTAATATGGCTTAATGTTTGTTCCCTTTAAATTTATAATTGAGAAAAGAAAAAAAATCTTCCTTTTTATTTTTATGCTGGCTTAGGAATAGGATAATGCGTTACAGAATGGCTTGATATTACGAATTAACTAAAATTGTTGTACAAGCTCTGGATATTTTAAATGGCAGAAGAGTTAATATGTATATTCAATAGATACAAGTACCGTCATTTTCGATAAGTACAATACAGTACAGGTATAAGTGGAAGTAAATTATACGCTATGGCGTCAACATTATGTCTTAAAAAGTAAATAGATACATGGACAGATTTCTAGTAGATGCGAACATATGGAGGTTGTAGATATTAAGTGTGTTTTCATTTCTAGTGAGGATATCTTCAGCTTTCGTTTCAGGAAGTTGTATTTTGCGTTATATATATATATATATATATATATATATATATTCATTTATAAACTATATACATGGCGATTAAACTACACTAAAGCTAAAAAAAAAAAGAAAATGTCTGCCTTAAACCACTAACCTAGTTTTAAAACAGATCCTTTCTTCGATAAAATCCATGCCCATTTGCTGTTAGGAAGGGGCGCGGTGGATACTAGAAAGCTGATTGGCTAACTAAATCCTCAATAGAAGAGGACCATATAAAAACGATAAACAACCACAGAATTCGCGCATAAGCCTGAGTGGATGAAACGGCGAATATTCAGTGTAGCTTAATCGCCATATATATTTTCTAAATTACTAACTAGCTCTACCTATCTATTGAGCAAATTTGAAGTAAATGCTTGAAGTTTACGCATAAATCTATACTTTCGTATATTAATTTTATGTGAGTAAATGAAGTGGTTATATATATATATATATATATATATATATATATATATATATATATATATATATATATATAGCTTAGAGAGTTAGGAGAATGGTGCAAATTTAATTCCATAAGAAGAGACTTATCGGGATAATATAAAGCTCAACAAATTTCATTGGAGCTTATATAGGAAAACATTAGAGTGGAAAATGCAGTCACAGAACTATATATTTGTGACTATAGAATGGTTCATTTCTTAAATAAAGGTATACAAACATTTAGTTGGGAGATAGAGACGAGTTTTTATGTCAATGCATTTCGAAGCATAATGCTTCTCATTAGAAGAGTAGAGACGATGCTAGGTAACATAATATAGGTGCGACGTCTAGCGAGGGATTCATTAGGAATGGCCTAAATCAATGAAAATATTGATGTTGTTAGGGGGATTATATCGAATTCTAAGTGTTGTGTCTGCACAAATAATTAACAAGAACATGAAAGTAAAGGTATAATAATAATATATTAGGAAGAAAAGTTATATACATATTTACATGTCTTCAGATATACTTCAGTTAGAGATATTCCGGCAGGTGGCGTGTTGCATGTCTTACTGAAGGTAGCATAGGTGTCTTGCCTATTTGGCGGTCGTTGCCGATCTCTCCCGTATTGGCAATTGACACCTTTATATATATCACTCACCCGCCTATGTTAATTAGTGGGCGTCTCCACAACAACCCCCTCCCAAGATTTGAAGTCGTGTAGTTTTCAATATATTTTCCTCTTGGGTTCATTATAATTGGTTCTGTAAACTTTCTTTTCCTTTCTGATTTTTTCAGTTCGGGCATGGTTTGTAGTGGTTCGATATCAAACGCTTCGTATAGTATATCAATTGGATCTTCCTTTTCATCAGGTTTATCATGTTCGTTGTATTTTATATGACGTTTTCTCAATTGATTTTGATGTCTTTTGTGTATCCCTTTTGGACGTTTTATCATGTAGACCAAGTCGCCGATACGTTTATCTACCTACCAAACTCCCAATATGAAATAATATTTTTCATACATTTAAAATATACAAGATCACCATGTTTAAACCCTTTACATGATGTGTGCGTAGTTTGATGGACGATTTCTTGCTTTGGTATTACTTTATCAAATGGTGATTTTATTTTTCTAGCAAACATTAATTCTGCTGGAGATAGTTTCGACGGTGTATTTGGGTTCTTATTTAACCTGTATATTTGCAGGAATTGTTGTAATGCTTTATCCGTCGGGGTCCCTATATATTTTCTAAGTGCACGATTTATCGTGGATACGAACCTTCCCGCTAATCCATTTAATGGAAATTTTAGTGGGACGGTGGTGTAGATATATGTTTTACCTGAAAAGTGTCACAAAGTTCCTTGAAATCACTTGATGTAAATTGTGTTCCGTTATCTGTGACTATAATGTCTGGCACACCAAAGCGTGCAAATATTTCATGCATAAAACTTATTGTGTTATTTGCCGTCGGGTTCTTGAAACGCTTTACTTCAGGCCATCCGGAACAACTATCATCTATGATTAGGTAGTATTTTCCTTCAGTCGGCCAAGCACAGTCTATATGAATGCGTGACCATGGATAGTCAGTTTTTTTTTCAAGGTTTATGGACTATCGGTGGTGCCTTTGCGGCTAACGCACAACCTTTACACTTGTTTACTGTTAGTGCAATATCCACATCCATGTTACGCCAGTAAACGTAACTCCGCATAAGTGCCTTCATCCTATTTATACCCGGGTGTCCTTTATGAAAATCACGTACGATCTTTTTCTGCAAGGTTTTCGGGATAACAACTCTTTCACTATATAACAAAATATCATTGCATACGGAAAATATGCTTTGCGTTTTTTTTCATCATTTTCACTTATTTTTTTCTTTATGTCTGTGATGACATCGTCATTTTCAGCCTCCCTTTTTATATGGCTGGTAATGCTTTTATTATATTCGACACCATGTGTTTTCCTCATAATTGGAACATATAGCTGCAATTACTGACTCTTTAAGGGTTTCCTCCATTTTCGGTATAAGCCTTGACAGGCCATCCGGATGACCTATTTTTTTTCGAATCCAGATGTTTTATTTGAAAGTCATAATTTAGCAAGTATATACTGGCAAGCTTTTATTGGAGTCAAAGATTGTCACTAGGGGCTTGTGATCTGTTTCGAGTATAAAGTGTCTCCCGTATATGTAACGGTGGAATTTCGTCACCGCGAAAATAATGCTTAACCCCTCTTTTTCTATTTGAGAGTAAGCTTTTTCTGCCGGAAGTAGTGTCCTTGAGGCGTGAGCTATAGGTTTCTTCGATCCACCTGGCAGGATATGCTGTATACATGCTCCTATATTATACGAGTTCGCGTCGCTCGCAACACTTATTTCTAATTTTGAGTCGTAATAGGTTAAAAAATAGATCGGACGTCAGCGTCTTTTTAATTTTCTCAAATGTCTTAGCATTCTTTTGCCCATATCCATAGTGTTTCTTTCTTTAATAACTCGTTAAGCGGAGCTCTTAAGTCTTCTAATTTCTGCAATGTCAGGTCTTGTTCTGTCTCTAATTTTGAGAGAACGCGTCTTCGGATCTCTGATTTGTTGTGAATACTAGACACTGATCAAAGATTAAGCATTTGAAAACGTTCACCGTTAGTTCCGATAATTTGAAGTTGTCGCATTTTTTGTTTACTACTGACGCGTATGTCAGGTAATCCTGCTCATCAGTTTTCTTAAGATTCATACATGATCATCTCTTGTGGAAAAGAGACACGTTCGGTCCGAATAACTCCTTAAGAATCTTTACGGTCTCAGCGAAATTTAACTGATTCGGTCTCCTTGGCAATATGGAATCAACAAATTTGCAATGTTCACTGGTACAAGCTTTCGAAGTAATAAACTTACTTTCTTTCCATTTGGCCAGTTTTCGCAGTCTGTTTCGAAAATATCTTCATATCTCTTGAAGTATACATTAAAAGTTTTATCCTCTTCCGGTACGTATGTGAACACATCTATGCTGTTAACAATTGTTGTGTTCGAGAAGGTTGTATTAGTTTCTTGTATGGAATTTGCTGTTCATCTTTCTAATAGTTTTTTCTGTTCAAGTTGCATCTGCGCGAACCTTTCTTCCTGCCTTTCTAGGCATTTTATGAGTCGTTCATATTGTCTTTCGTCTCTTTCTGCGTGTAGCGCTTGGTGTTTTTTTTTGTAGGATCTACTGATTCTGCATGAACTGTGTCATTATTTTAGCAAATTCTTCCATCTTGTTTTTTTTCAAAGATTAGAAAAATCAGTCTATTTTACTAATTTACTTTTTACAATAACTACCAACAACCGTTTTAGGTTCGCTTTTTTTGTGTCAACCGAATTCTATCGATATCTTATTTTTTGCGTTGAACCTTTTTTTTCCCTTTTTCTATTGAGGGATAACAAAAAATGTATATTATTTTTTTCTCTTAATCCGTGAAGTTTTCATTATGTACAAGATTGGTACAGCTTAAAAAATATCATTTTTCTCTTTCAAGACTATTTGCATAATTTAGTTCACGGTGTACAAGCGAAACACCTTTTTTTCTTTGACTTTCGTAGTCACTTTGAAATGGTTATTGGTATTTTGCTTTCAAGTATCCAGTGTTCGAAATCTCGTTCGCCAATTTTGTAGTTACTTTCGTCTGTTTTTCTTTTGTTTTTTTTGTTTTTTTTTCGACCGTGATAACTTTCCGCGTAAATTATTTTTTGAATACTGTTGCTGTGTCTAACAGTGAATTCTCGAGTAAATCTTTTTCAAAATCTTCGACGTTACTGTTGTGTTAAACAGTAGATTTTTTTCTTCGAGTACGTTGTTTTTTTTTTCTCAATCTTTCTCGAGTAAGTATTTTTCGTACACTACTGTTGAGTTTATTAGTGGATTTTCTAGCGTAAGTTTTCGAAGTCTCGACGCCACTGTTGTGTTTACTAGTGGATTTTATCTTGCGTAAATCTTTTTCGAATTTATGACGCCACTGTTGTGTTTAATAATGGATTTTATCCCGGGTAAGTCTTTTTTTCGAATTCCCGTCGCTACTGTTGTGTCTGCACAAATAATTTACAAGAACACGGAAAGTAAAGGTATACAATAATATATTAGGAAGAAAAGTTATATACATATTTACAGGTCTTCAGATATACTTCAGTTGGAGATAATCCGGCAGATGGCGTGTTGCATGTCTTACTGAAGGTAACATTGGCGTCTTGCCTATTTGGAAGTCGTTGCCGAACTCTCCCGGTATCGGTGATTGATACCTTTATATATCTCACTCACCTGCCTATGTTAATTAGTGGGCGTCTCCACAACACTAAGATAAAGTAGGAGCATATTATATACATTATAATGTTAAAAAGGTGTATAGGGTTTCTGTCATAATCTTAAATAATGTAGGTAGTTTCTGCTTTAAGATTCAATGAGAGGTGTAGGGGTGGATAGGTGGTGATCCTATTTCATCCGTATGTAAGATGTATAGAATCTATATAGGGGTTTTAAGTGCATCAAATATATGCTTCTAAAAGACTTGTGTGGCAATGCGAAATAAACAATAATTGCACAGCTAACGTGCTGTAACCGTTACAATGCACATCGTGGAAAAGCTTGATTCAATATATATATATATATATATATATATATATATATATATATGTGTGTGTGTGTGTGTGTGTGCGTGTCATAGAAATCTGTATTGCTTTATCAGATAAATAATACGCATACTCTGTTTGCAAAAATAAAAAAAAACTACCCGGATAAGTCGTCAGGAAAACAGTTAATTTGTATAGAAATAAATATCTGACAATATCAAAATAAAAAAAAGGAAATCGATAAATATAACTTAATGTTTTTAATTGGTAATATTAAAAAGAAACACTGCATGAATAAATTGTCTGACGGAAGATTTAATGATTCTAACCATAATATTTGAATTCGACATTTAAATCATGAAAAAAGTTGATATGTCGTTTAACAATACAAACAAAGATGTTAAACTATTTATTTTCCAATTTTATTTGTCCTTTGAATCTTCAATTGTAAAATAGCGATGATACTACAGAAACGCAGGAGTAAAATATTTTAGCTAAGTGAAACTAAATAAACAAAAGCGAATCCAACCAAACTTTAAACCATTTCAATGTCTGAAGGGAAAAGCAATCATATTGAATTCAAAACAAAAACATCTCTGGGGTTTTGATGGAAAAAACAAACAAAGAATTAAGCAGATATTTTAAATAGTCCCAAACGTAGACAAAGTTATTATATACACACGAGTAGAACCAACACAAACAAAATGAAACACTCATCTCTCTCTTTCACTCTTTCTCTCTTTCTCTTTCCTTCTCTCTCTTTCTCTCTCTATATATACGTGTGTTTATGCATATATATATATATATAATACATATATATATATATATATATATGCGTGTGTGTGTGCATAAAGAGAGAGAGAAAGAGAGGGAAGTTTGTTTTCGATTGCTTCATAAAAAAAGCTATTTTATAAAACAAGAAAGATTGGACCAATCAATAAAGACATTTTAAATTTGTCTTTTCCCATCCGTTCTATTCTTACTCTTTCGCTTTACTGCTCACTCTTCCTCTCATCTATCTCTGTTTTCTTCTATAGATATATTTTAAGTAATACTGGATATACTATTCCTTACTGTTCATAATTGAGGATTTAAATCTTCTAGTTAGTTTTATTACCCTTAGCTGCAAAAAAGATATAAAGACAGAAGTAATTAAGCGAAATTCTAAGACAATATATAAAACAACAACAACTAAAAAAGAAGACATAAAGACAAATAAAGTGTAAAAATATAAGGTGTATGATTGACTTAGCATATTGCAAATTACAATGCAGTAGGATACGCAAATGATCATTTTTATTCTAAAGAAAAAATATTTTTGTATAGGAAAAATGTATCGATAAATAAACGTTGATGATTAAACGTTTAGTATGGTAATAGGCAGGACTGTTTTAGACACACCTATAGACTTATAATTTCAAATAGCATATAACGTTTGTACAATGCAAATTATTCGGACTACAGTATATATAGGATTCGGATCTCTCAAAAAATTTCGATTTTTTTTCGACCGGTAAATACATTTGGATAAGGGGATGGAATTACAAATAACAGGGGAAATGGCAAGGATAAGTAAGATTAAATGCTCTTCTACGCATTGTAAGTGTATTTTTACACCGCCATGCTAGCTAGTTAATTAGTAGCCTAGCAGGGCCAGAAAAGAGGCAACCTAAGCTGCAGAACCGACAAATGTAGGGGAGAAAACCTAAGCAGCAAAACCGATAAATGATAGGGAGACAAATGAAACAGCAAAATCGAAACTGCCTTCCAGGACACTATATACACAGATGTAAACACATTTGGCCATATTTCCTTGGTTTAAAAAAGTAAGTCTTACCAATTCGCATAAAATTTTAATTATAGAATGGTGTTATAACATTCAAAAAGACTGCAACTTTTTATGTAATTCCATACAATGGAACACAGATGTGGGCATTTCAATATTCAACCACAAGTATAGATATATTCATATGTAGATGTATATTTTTTGGCCATTTATAAGCTCTAAATTTAGACAACAATTGATCAGGATTTTACAAAGCTATTGAACTGAATTGTGTGGTAGGCTATGCCATATTAGCCCTTAATGTTGCACATTTTTAAAAAAGCGCAGATCACTTTTCTATAGTAATTTACCGTAAAATAAGCATCTATCTATGCCCACCGTTTTAGGTGCTCTGATATTTTTTTATAGTGGTGGTATTTTCTGCAGCCTGGAGGACCAATACAAAACCTACCTAAAAAACGTGTTTTCTATTGGTTTTCAGGTGTGTTGAAAATGAATATTGTATCTACATTTTTCGCAAATAAGTATTTTTCCGGATATCAGGCGAAACATCCTCACGCGTACGTACAACAATAGTAACTACTTAATACATAAAGAATTACATTACTTAATACCAGGAAAATAATTATTTTCGAAAAATGTAAATGCAATATTCCTTTTCGGCACATCCAAACACTTTGTTTTAAGGTAGAGTTTTTAAGGTTGATCTATAACGCCATGCATACCAAATAAACAATTCTCCTAAAAAATAAAAGCCGCCAAAAGTTAATATAGAAAAATAATCCTCGACGTTTTCAAACTATAATTTTTGCATGTCTTTGAAATTACTCCTGTTATTTTAACTGTTCGTTTCGTTTCCATCATATAATAATGTTAATTTTAACGGATCTGTTGTTTGTGGAAAGCTACTGCGCCTTTACCAATATTTCAATCATAGGTTTCAATCATTTGTTTCAATCATTTGTTTCCCTGTTTTGCATATAGATGACAAAATATCTGGCATTTCCCCAAACTCCTGGCCTTTATGAAGGGAAGACTAAAACCTGCTGTTATGGTGTCAATTGATCTGAAATAATAGCAAAGGAAGACGTGATTCAAAATATTTCTCATATGGCATATCTCCCCTCTTTGGTTTTCATACATGAAGTAAATTTCACAGTGTATAAAGATTGTTTAATATTAGAGATATTAATAATCGTACCATATTTCCAAAATAAATATTTGGAATCAAGTCTCTTTTCGCTGTTACTTCAATTAATTTGAAACCATACCAGCAAGGTTTAGTCTTCATTAAGTTCAGAGGTTTGGAGGGTATATATATATATATATATATATATATATATATATATATATATATGTATATATATATATGTATATATATATGTGTGTGTGTGTGTGTGTATTGTCAGAGTTAATAAGATAAGGAAGATATTGGTACACGCATATACATAGGCACATACACTGACACATACACACGCATATATATAGATTTGTTGTTGGACATTTTCTGCTATTTTATCCGCTACCTTAGTATTTTTAAAGAACTATATACTCTTACTGTGATCTATATATTAATACGATAGTGTGGGTGCTATTTTCTGTATCACACTTCTAACGGGTCGTTTAATTGTTAATGTACTTCCATTTCTTGTAATAAAAAATTTCAATGCTCTGATGAACTGCAGACACTTATGCCCCCACGACGTAAACACCCTCGACAAACCCGATAGGCAGCGAAATCCCACCCCCACACAGTAGAGATCCCTAGATGTAAAAGATTTTTCTACTCCAGTAGTTTCTTCCCCAGAGCCGCTATACTCTGGAATTCCATTCCAGGTCCCTGCTTCCCTAACTGTTCTGACATGTAGAAGTTCAAGTGCAACGTAAACCGACATCTTGCTATCTTGCCGCGCAAATCCCAACATAGTTCCCCAGCAGTTGCTGCACCTGATAGTAGCCCTCTACACCAAAGGTACAATCGTGCCTTGTTTGGGGTGAAAATGTAAAAAAAAAACAAAAAAAAACTATTTTCCATTTCATAGCCTAGCCTTCGTTTACGCACGTGTAAGAATAATCGAATGCTGTTTAATGTGCACTCGCGTACCAAACTGCCTTGTCACAGTGTAGTATTGGCGAACAAGTAAAATTAGACGAAAAACCTCACGTGCGCGCTTGCGCGTGCAAAATTGCCACTCGTGAATAGATATAAAATTACATGGGTGAATATTTGGAAAACTACTTGTTTTTCGTCTCATTAAACTTATTCGCCAATACTACATTGTGACAAGGCAATTTGGTACCCGAGTGCACATTTAACAGCCTTCGTTTATGCTCATGCGTAGCGTAAACGACGGCTAGGCTGTGAAATAGAAAACAGTCCCAGAGTTCAAGGGTTAATAACATGCAAAAGAAATCAAACAAAAAACTTTTTTAACCAATAAACACACAAAAAATGCCCCCTGTTTCAGGTGGCCAGAAAGTGTGTACTCATTTTAAGTTAAATTTACATGGAAAAGTGATCGCCCACTTTGGAAAAAGTAATTTCTTCATATCATGAAAACTATTTTTTCGATGGAAACGACTTTCAAATTCGTTTTTAGCACACCGAATTCTACAAAAAAATTATTTTGTTATATGCGGACGTGAGACGGGTCTTAAAGTGTCATAATGCTAAGTGTTTCGTTTCGTCGATAAATTTATTTTTTCTTCGGTTACACAGCTTTAGTAACCGGAGAAGTATTAAATTTATCGACAAAAATAAATAAATAGTTTTTTAAATGCATACAAAGCAGAAATCTAGCGTGCAATAACTTTTTTTTATTTTCGTTTATTATTGTCTGAAATTCTTTTCATTTGGTTTAAATAATAAATTATATCACATTTTCCTTGCATGTAACTTTTCCTTTCAGCTGATTTACTAGAATGGTCAAATTCATTTGACTGGTATCGATAATTTATAGAAATTCCTAAATTGATATAGAAATTGTATATATAAATATTATATATAAACGATTAAAACTAAACAGTATATCGTCTATGCCATGATAGCGTAATGGATAGGACGCTGGAATGAAGTACATAAGGTTCAGGGTTCGAGTCCCAAAAACAGTTAAGCTACGCTGAAGAGAGATACGACCCCGAAACATGTATGTACGTAGAATTTTTTTTAAATATATATATATATATATATGTATAAATATATATATATGTATGAATATATATATGTATAAATATATATATATATGTATAAAAATATATGTATAAATATATATACCAAAATAAATATATATATGCATCAATATATATATATATGTATATAGATGTATAAATATATATATATATATATATGAATATATATGTATAAATATACATGTATAAATATATATATGCATAAATATATATATATATACATACATATATAAATATATATACATATATACATATATGAATTCGTATGTCTGTTTGCTTGTTTGTTCACAATTTGATTAATATATACAAAGGTCTGTTTAGTATTTCATTTTTTTCTACATACAATATAATTCTTTAAAATATATACGATTAACAGGCCACCTCATATGATTATTATATTAAGGAAAATCAATTGTACTAAATAGCTGTATATTAAAGTTCTAGCGCAAGAATTCTTTTAATTTTTCTATGTAAGATTGTTATTTCATTTACTCTAAATAACAATTATATTGATAATATATTTAATCAAATTTATTTGGAATTATTTCTTCCGACATCGATTTTTTTATGAAACGAGTAGAGTTATTTCCCCTGATAAGTTTTTTATATGTTCCGAAGTTCGAAAGATAAAAAAAAAAACTCTTCCAAAATAAATTAATTTTTCTAGCGTTTCTAGCGTTAAAAAATAATTTCGTTTAGACAGAAAGATATTTTGCTTTATTTTGAAATATTCGATACTCCTGCATAATTTGACCTGGATTCTCGTGAATTCCCGTCAAGCATCGATCGGGAGAGACCGGCAATCATTGGTTAAAGTCGAGCGTTGTACAGACGCTTTAAAAACAAACAAGACGGTAAAATACAAATTTAAATTACTAAAAATAACAAAACCCTACCTTTAAAGGAATGAATATATTTTTATTTATTTTATTTTATATATATATATTTTTTTTTTTTTTGGTTTTTGCAAAATAATTTTCAACAAAAGTTTGTTTTTTTCTTCAAGACAAGATAACTTTTTACTTTTTTTACAGCGTAAATTCTTAGGTGTAAGTACACGTTTTTTTTCAAGACTTTTTGTTCAGTCAACTTTTTTGGGGGGAATGAAAATACGTAAAATATATATTTACGAAAAGCGTACATTGTTAGACAAAAGTACAAGAAAAATTACTTTTTTTTCAAGTAAACTTAATATCTTTATTTTATTTTATTTTTCACGGCTGTTCATTGCCGGCGGAAGAACTTTCTCGAGATAAGAATATTTACTTAGGAATCTTTTACTTCGGTCGACTGTTGAGCGGCCATCGAGGGCAAAGAGGATGGAGATAGGGTAACGGAAATGTGTGAGTGTGCTCCGATATAATACCGCATTCCCTTCGCATATTTTTAAGGATAGCCATTTCGGACACCCATAAATAAATGATTTTTACTATTGTTAGAATCTCACCTGGTGGACAAGGAATCAGGTACTTTTTTTTAGGATTATATTTACATGTTTTTATCTGTTCTTGTATTTTTGAAATTGTGGTTTATGTGTTTGGATGGTATCGATGTTACCACGATGAAAATGATTAATATCCTTAGTATAATAGGGGTGTTCAAAACGGAACTGTATGTCCACCCGGGCAACACCGAGTAATCATTCTAGTATATATATATATATATATATATATATATATATATATATATATATAAGTTTGGGATTCGATATCGATGCCAACCTCAATTCATTACATATGAATCAGTCCCTTATGGAGTCTTCACATGTCCGCTCGTTCACACACACACACACGCACACATACACACACATATATATTTACTTATTTACTTATTATTTTACGTGCATAAAATGGGCATGCGCTATTCTGGCTATTAGTTTTCGTCGGATCAGGTTAGGATCGAACTCATGCCATCAGTACCCGAATTTCTGATACTTTATCGATGTACCACAGTCGACCACCAATTTTATGCACGGTTTTTATCGCCTAAAAGTTAAGATTTATTAATGTGCTTTTTTAGCGATATTAACAACTTGGAAACGCTTTTATTCCCCCCTCCCCCGATATCTTAGGGGTCAGTTTAAGAGTTATTAGCTCTTATTGTAATCATTCAAACATCACCGTGTTTGACTGTATGGTTAAGTGGCAGTTTTAGTCATTTAGAACTCCTTTAAAGCTTCACCGTTCACTCATTTATTGACCAAATTTCAAACAATTATTACAGTTTATAGATCACTTTCTCGGTTATATTATGAAAAAGAATTTCCAATTTTCCTTTAGTAACTGTTAGTGACTGGTTTCCATAGCAACTACCTCGCTTCAGCGACTACTGTAGCTACTAATTCGATAAGAGAAGTTATAAGTGATACAGAGGGAATGAAAACATGAAAGGAAGATAATTGGGGGATTTTATTGAAAGCGGACGAGTGACATACATTTTTATTACATAGATGTTTATAGGGGCAAAAAAAATACTGAAATTAAATAAAGAACAAGTAAATTGATTAGAAGCCTGAAAAGCCATGGATTACAATAGAAAATGCGAACGTATAAGGTAATATGATAAAGCTTAACCATGGGAAAGTGAAGGATTATTTATTTAAATAGGAAAAAAGGGCAAGATAATCTTGTTAAAAATATAATGAATTAATAACTTAAAATATTGCACCATTAAGAATTTTTTAATTCCATTTATAATAATGAATTCTTAATGCTGCAATATTTTAAGTTTTAAATTTATTACATTGTTTACTAGAATATGTTTTTATTGTAATTCACACACCCACACACACACACACACACACACACACACACACACACACACACACACACACACACATATATATATACTCGGGTTTTTTTTATTCAAAAGTAATGAACTAATGAATTCAACGAGGTTGTTAGATAGTGCTCAATAAAAAGAGCTGATAATACTTGTTTATTGTTATATAAACATGGTCACATCCTGCTGCTACAAATAGCCACTTGTTTCAATCCAACAACATATATCATCAGGCAGCGACTTGACTATTCAAAAGTTCAATGATTAATCAGCAGGATGTGACCATGTTTATATAACAATAAACAAGTGTATATATATATATATATATATATATATATATATATATATATATATATATAGATCGCCCATATTTTTATGGGACGTATTTATTCATTTATTTGCATTATTGAATGCTATTTCACGTGCATAAAAATATACCTATGGACATGCGTGCTTCTGGCAGAGGTTAGGATCAAACTCATGACATCAGTATAACTAACAGTATTCTAAAATATATAATTATGTATTATTTTATTAGTTGTGCAAGAAATAGAAAATCACGTCTGAGGGGAACAATCAAACGCTCCAAATAATCGTTTTGGGAATCGGAAATAAGCAATAAATTTTCCGATCCCGATACCTCCGAAAGTAGCTTTTTTTTCCGATTCCGATTAATTTTCTCAACAGGGACAAAAAATAGTTCGGACGATGTTAAAACATTGTTATACTTATGACTCACGCAGCAGCCGCCAATAGCGTAGTAGGAGCTTTGACTGTCATACAGACGGTCGGGGTCTAATCCTTGCTTGGGGTATTTGCCTGTCTAGATGCACTGATGAGCTGTGAAGCAACAAAACAGTACTGTATGTGGATGACTATATATATATATATATATATATATATATATATATATATATATATATATATATATATGTGGATGACTATATATATATATATATGACTATATATATATGACTATATATATATATATATATATATATATATAAACTCCTATTAATTTGTTTCGTTTTGTGTATTGATATTCATCGTTTTTCTATTTATTTAAAAAAGAAAATACAACTTTGTAATATACGGCTCATGAAATTGCATTCCTTTGCAAAAAATCAAGCCAATTTACATATCTTTTAAAACATTCAATTAATTTTCCTATTAGTCTTTCTGTGTTTTTATGGGATGATCATCTTTAGTAAAATATTATATGTAATATTCATGCAGATATTTTAAAAGATTTATACTTGTGTAATATGTGCATAAAAAGGTTATACTAAACACACAACACTTTCTCTATATATTTATGTATGCGTATTTGTTTAAAGGATTTTGCCCACCACACTCTACTGTAAGTTAGTTTACCAATATGGCACTAATCATATAGGGTATTCGAACCTTTGTAATACTTTATATTTGAGTTTTGGTAAAAGAAATATAGTGCAAAATTGTGAACATTAAAAAAAAAATTGAATTTGCCAGGTGAAGGTCGAACGACGCCATTACGAAAATGCATGCAACACGTAATAGCTATTGGTTAACGTTTTAAGTTTTAGCCTTGTAGCAAACATGTTTTTATAGGTCAGGCATTAACACCAAAGGAAAAAGTAAAACGTAAGCTAAACGTTTTGGTTTCGATTTTTTCTAGTGGTCATTTCAAAAAATATTTTTAAATCATTAATACAGAGTGACCCAAAAAAACAAAACAAAAGTTAAATGGAGACCATCTAGAACATATGCTGTAGAACGGAGAAAAAAACGCCAAAGACACTAGTGTTTTCATATTATGTTTAGAATGTAATAAACTAGTTATGACCAAAGTTTCATTTCATTCGGACAAAACACTAAGAAACGGGGCCTAATTAGAGGTGAGGCCCGTTTTTTGGGTCACCCTGTAAATAGTGAATTAAAATGATATTATAATAAATACAATATCTGCATTAATCAAAATATCATATTTAAATGCATTGTACAACAGGGCATCGCCGGGCGGCATACTAGAATATATATATATATATATATATATATATATATATATATATTAATTTATAAAATATATATGGCGATTAAGCTACACAGAATATTCCGCGTTTCATCCACGCTAGGATTATCAGGCTTATGAGATAAGGCCGATGAATGCTAGCGTGGATGAGACGCGGAATATTCTGTGTAGCTCAATCGCCATCTATATTTAATAACTTACTACTGAGCTCTACCTACGTGTTGAGCACTGTTGAAGTAAATACTTAAAGTTTACGCATACATTTATACTTCCGTATATTAATTTATGTAATTAAATGAAGTAGTTATATATGTGTGTGTATGTGTGTGTGTTTCTACGTGTGTGTGTGTGTGTGTGTGTGTGTGTGTGTTCCCATGATTGTGTTATCTCTGTTTTTCTGTTTATGTAATACTAATTTTATTATTGCCGTCATTGTCCTCTTGTGGGCGCATTTTATTTACTGTTGTCCGTATTCTTACACATTAACTCTGCAGATATAACGGCGCATGTATGCAGAGTCTATCATGCCAGAATCTTTGAATGAATATATATACATCAGACATATGTAGTATTACCAGCAGTGACTTTAATTTCTAACTTGATTAAAATATGTTCCGCTTATTATTCATGATTTATTTATTCATTATTTATGTATTTATTTCTTATAAAGCAATTTATTTACATGATTTCTGCATTTTATGTCCCTCGGGACCAGCACACAGAGGTGGAAGTGGCGATCCAATTCCCTATTTTTAATGGCCGACTGGGTGGAGACCAATGTTGCTTAATAACTTGCAAAGAGAGAGAATTCGTGGAAGGGAATTGTAGGAAAGTGAGAGAGTTAGAAGGAGAGATGGAAGGAAAGAGGAAATAAATAGAAATGCATAAAACGAAGATAGAATGAGTAATTTGGGAGTGAAAGAAGGAGAATACGTGTAGATAAGTAAAGATATATATATATATATATATATATATATATATAAAGAAACAGAAGCAATATAGAATATAAATGCATACGTACACATTTGCACACACATACACACACACACACACACACACACACACACACACATATATATATATATATATATAAAGAGAGGGAGTGAAGAAGAGAAAGTGGAACACAAATATAGAGGCAAACAAAAGGTCAGGAGCAAATACAATATAACTGAAATGGAAAGTAAACGGGCAATTGTATGAAAAAATGTTAGATTAAAGCGCAGCTATTTATAAGAACAAAAGAGAGAGAGATAGATAGATTGATAGAGAGAGAGGATGAGAGAGATGGAGAGAATAGAAACCAGAAAAAGAAAACACAGTCACAACCACAGAGAGGAGGTCAGAGATAAAGACGAAGAATGGTATAGAGCGAACAAGAAAAAGAGGGCGAGAGATTGGGGAAGAGAAGGAGGTAACGTGGAAACAAAGGCAGGACGAGACAGACATATATAAAATATACATTAGCATGCCTGGAAATCGTTTCAGAATTTTCTTGTTTCTCTTATTTTTGTACTACATGCAAAAATTGGAAATTGCAGTTTTTATATAATCGATAATGGCAAAATACTTATGGGAATTTTTCGATTAAAGCAAAGACCGAATAAAAAGTAAAACAAATTTGGGCGTTTTTCTGAACAAAAGAGACAATAATGAACAATAAGCGAACGGCAGCAAAGGTTATTACTGGAAATGCATAGGAAAAAGTGATTCTTATAATTGATGCTGTCTCTCGATCTGTCTGCCCATGCAGTTAAGGCACCATCATTTTGGATACAATTTCGACTATTGGTACAAGAAATGTTAAGATAATTATCAGAAAATGTTCAAACATCATTTATCTAGCTAAGAATCATATATTTCAGTCTCTAACTATTAAGTATAATCGCGGTTGAGGGTTTTAAACGTATTTACTTGATTTTTTTTGTTCTTATTCTTATTTTTATTCATATTCCGCATATTTATCAAATGGATTTATCAGTAAAAATATTTTATATGTGTTTCATATTCAACAAGGCGGAATTTGATCTAAAAAAGAGAATCGCAAGCGAGGTTTATTCACAGATTAATTAACAAATTAATAACTATATTTTGTAGGGATCCTTGTATTGTTGTATTTATTTCCAGCGAGTTGTGCGTTCAGAACTCTTTAAATGTTTTGCTTTATTATCTATAATTAATATCTTCAATTATATATAACGGCATACTTATTACTAAATATTAATCTAGCCTGGTAGATGACAGTTGGTTCAATGGTTAAATACACGGGCTGACGACGTGGATGTTCTAAGTTCGAAAAGTTCGTTCAACGAACATCACTTTTACTTAGTATGTTGGCAACTTTCATATGGTCGGTCTCGTAAGTACGTGAAGACTGTACCATAATAAACAAAGAATTACATGTATTTTGTAACTTCAATATCTGTAACTGGCTTGTAGTCTCTATTACATGGACGTAACTGGTAGCACAACACATAACTTCTCTATATCTGATTCCCTGTCACAGATCAACATGCCTCACATCTAGATCTATTTCTGACCACAGTTCCCGATGAGTGTACAACAAATGCCCACATCCCACTCGGGAATGCTGATCACGGTGTGATAACGGTAGAAATCGCCCTAAATTCTGGCTCTAAAACTGAAGAACACCTGCTCAAAAAAAGAGGTATTACAAAAAGGCTGACGGGGAAGCCATCAGGAAACTCAGATATATCCCATCGCAAAATATCCTTTCTGGTCCAGCTGAACAGTGTGCAAATGAGACCACTGAATGGTTCAAAACTGCAATTGAAGCACATATTCCCGCACGGAAATTCTATAGCAAGCCTCACTCTCCCCAATGGTTTACTTCTACTTGTGCAGCTGCCATTGCTCAAAGGAAACATGCGTACGGGAAATTTAACCGACATAATTCCAGTTCAAACAGACAGAAGTTTATAGAAGCTAGAAGTAACTGTAAGAGAGAAATCGCGAAAGCTAAGACAGAATACACTGAAACCCCCAGAAAAAGCATTGAAGCACAAAAATTAGGAACCCGTGATTTTTGGAAACAGCAGTGTAGTAAATAATAGGTAGTCCACGATTCCCCCACTCTCAAAAAATCATGAGATTGCTTGCATGGGAAGCGACAAGGCTAACCTACTTGCTAGTCGGTTTGCCTCAAACTACACATTGGACCCGGCACACCACTCCCTCTCTGACTTTCCTTTGCGGACAAACGCCAAACTAGATGATTTGAAAATCATCCCTTCTTAGGTACATTGTATCATAAAAAACCTAGACATTTCAAAAGAATGTAGACCCGATCTCATTCCGACTGGTATATTAAAACACATGCTCCGCTAAGTTGCTCCAGTTCTCTCCAAACTTTACAATACATGCTTCAACGAATCTTGCTTTCCTGACTTCAGTAAAACCGCTTCTGCGATACCAGCCATTAAAAATTCTGGTGAAAGAACTGACCCATTAAATTATCACCCCATCAGCTTTCTCCCGCTTTCGCCAAAGTATTTGAGTCCTTAATAAATTAAGCCTTACTCAAAAACCTTCAACTGGTAAACTTCTAACCGACAAACAATATGAATTTAGGGAAGCCCGTTCCACAGCAGATATCTTAACTGTAGTCTCCGAACGTATATACCGTTCACTGGACAAAACAGATGAGGGTAAAGCAGTCACCCTCGATATATCTAAAGCTTTTGACAGGGTATGACACGATGGTCTTCTAAGAAAAATTAGATCATCTAGCATCACTTGAAGAATACATAATGTAATTAAATCCTTTTCAAGTAAGAGAAACAGTTGTCCTCGACGGTCGTATATCTAAACAATACACACACACACACACACATATATATATATATATATATATATATATAAGCGAAAAAGTGTGTATGTATGTATGTATGTATGTGTGTTCGCTTTTTGTGTATGTCTGTAAAAGGCCTTTTTCGTTGGACTTTTCGGTCGGCTAATTCCTTCTTAAAACTGTTTATATGACGTCTAAATGATAATATATATAAGTTACGAAGGGAGGTCGCCTGTCTCTTTAATTTGCCCGACTTTCACGCGTTATATTTTCCAGATTTTTAGAGCGTCCCGTGTATCTTTCGTTTTTCAGTATAAAACAAACGAAAACATCACGCGACTTAAGGTTCTCGCACCTGTTAATTTCATTTTATAGATGTTGAATTAGAAAGGCTTTTCATTCCTCTTCTCTCGTGACCGAGATGGCTAGGTCCCAGGGTTTTTTTTTTTCTATTTCGTTTCCATCTCCACGTCAAAGTTTTGGGGTGCAAGCCTACTTTCCTACTAAAACATTTTTTTCTTTTAAACCTCCAAACACGTTTTTTTTAAACAGGGTTGTTTTGATTACCCCCAAAACACACCTACAAACACTCGGGCCACGCCGGGTACCCCCCGCTATAATGCTGGAGAACCTCAGGGGTCTATCGTTGAACTTTTATTATTCCTTATATTCATAAATGACCTTCCTGATAAAATTGTTTCTGAGATGGGTATATTTGCTGATGACACCAACCTCTATAACAACACGAGGGGGAAACAAATGAATACATATCTAAGGAAATGGTAGAAACACAAGAGGATGACCTCCAATCTGTAGTGGCTTGGGGACAAAGAGGATGGTCAAATTTAATGCTGCCAAGACTAAACTTGTTGCCTTCAATAATTACAAGAAACCTTCTCTGACTTCAATAGCAATGGTCAAGAACACATTACCCGAAAGTACTTCCTTTAAACTTCTCGGCCTTAGGTTTCCAGGGAACATGAACTGTAATATACACACTGAGAGCATTGCCAAGGCTGCTGCAAAGAAGGTGGGCTCTCTCTATACCGTGCTAGAAAACTACTTACGCCTGAAAGTATCCTGTACCTCTATAAGGCCAACATTCGCCCATGTATGGAGTACTGTTATCACGTTTTGGCTGGTGCATCTGCTGCTTGTCTCTCACTCCTGGACATGGTTTTAAAAGAGAATCGCTAGATCTTCTATCATTATATGTACTCAGTTTTCTAATGTAGTCAACAATTTAGGAGCCTATTCGAGACCAGACACACACACATACGGTCAACTTTATATATATATATATATATATATATATATATATATATATATAATATAAAACTGAATTTATGTGTGTGCCTTGTCACGAATAGGCTCCTATATGGTTGACTATTTAAAAAAAAACTGATTACATATAATGATAGAAGATGTATCGAGACGCCGGAATGGGTATGTTTGATCTGGCTGAACGCTGGTTTATAAAAATTGTGGGGTCTGCGTTTGCACCGGTCAACAAAGTATGGAAATAAAAAATTTAAAATAAAAAAAAAACGTTTACAAGTGTTTTTGATGTAGATGTACATAATACTACTTCGATAAGTATGTTTTTACTTAAATAGGGAAGATATAATAAAATTGTTGGGTCTGCGTTCGCAATAGGCACAAACTTTAATAAAGACTTTTCATATCTATCTGCGTAAGTATACTTTGATAATTATATTTCAGTTTGAAGAAATATGGTATAATAAAATTATTGGGTGTTCGTTCGCGCCTGCCCTCCATAGAATGGAAATATCTCACAAAGTTTAACAAGGTTTTTAAATATAGATCCACAGAATATTGTGATAAGTGTTTCAGTGTGAACAGGTATAGCATAATAAATTATGGGATTTATCTATTTTATTTTTACTTTCATCATATTTTGCTTTGGTTTTGATACCCCCAAATTCAAGCCAAATTTACAACCCTTCCTTTTCATAACCTATCATACTTTCATAAATCAGAGTCCATTTTGTGTAGGCTGTTTTTGAACTCAGTCAACGACGGGTACTTTTGCTACTATATATATATATATATAAAGCTGGGTATAAAGCTGGACATCTGTGTGTGTCTGTCTGATTACGAATAGGCTCCTATATGGTTGACTATTTAAAAAAAAAACTAATTATATATAATGATAGAAGATGTATCGAGGATCATGAATGAGTATGTTTGATTTGGCAGAACGGTGGTTCATAAACATTGTGGTGTCTGCGTTCGCGCCTGGACCCAAGTATGGGAATAAAAATGAAAAAAAAAACGTTTACGAGTGTTTATGATATAGATGTACATAATAATACTTTGATAAGTATGTTTCAACTTAAATATTGATGGTATGATAAAATTGCGGTGTCTACGTTCAGGCCTGTGCTCCATGGAAATATGACACAAACTTTAACAAAATCTTTTCATATCTATTTGCGTAAGTATATATGATAATTATGTTTCAGTTTGCAGAAATATGGTATAATAAAATTATTGGGTGTTTGTTCGCACCTGACCTCCATAGAATCTAGATATGTCATAGAGTTTATCAAGTTTTTAAAAAGAGGCGAGGGTCCAAAATAACACCTTAACTTTAATCTTAATCCACGCTAGCTTTTATTTATTTTTTGCGTTGAATCATATTGTGTCGAATAAATTCACCTTATCTATTCACGTTCTTATTAACGTGAAAGCCAAAAAAAAGTCGGACCTTTAGAGAATTCTCGACACAAATTTTGCATAACTCTGTTTTTTTTTCTTTCTCCCCTTGCACGAGGCACTCTTTCGAAAATAGATAAATAATAAAAAAATAAGAACGTTACTTGTTATCGTGTCAAAAGAAAGAAAAAATCCTAGTCACGTGATTACGTGTCATTTTAAAAACATTTGCATAACCTTTTTATTTTTATTTATATATCTGTGTAAGCGTTTTTATTCTCAGTGTACTAGGAGGAATTCAATTGATTACAACACTTTCGGCGTGTTCTTTACATTACAATAGTACAACCCTGAACCCGACGGCGCAATACTACACCGTGCAATATGGTAAAACTGTAACGAAGCTGTTCTGCTTGATAAGTGTGCCATTTTCTTCTTATTCATATTTATATCGATTCTTTGCTTTAACAAACCAAACGTTTTTACTTTTTTAATATCCCATTTTGCTGTTTCGGATTATTTTAATAAAGTAAGTAAAGCTTCATTATTTTTCAAAACTGCTTTTGTTTCTTTGTTTTTCGATATTTTGTCGATATTATCTAGTAAACGTGTCTAGCAGAAAATCTAAAAAATGACTACCCGAAAAAATAAATATAAAGAAATAAATGTTACCATAGTCAATAAAAGTTCAGGTCATGTTTTTTTCTTGTTTTGAAATAGTTTTTAATGCTCTTTTCTTGAAATAATTACAGCGAACCGAAATTAAAACGAAATTTGAGGCGATAACTACTTAAGTGAATTTTTATATAAACTACACATGACATAATCGAATATTCCTCAAACACAAAATAACGAAAACATTAAAATATGTTTATAAATATTCCTTACGTTGACGGAACTCTCTTAAATTGTTAACACAGAATGCTCAGGTGCCCCTCCTCCAAATTGAAATCGCGGTTCTCCATTTCAAAGTCGCTCCCATTTAGATTTTTTTAAACCGGTTCGTGAATTAAAAAAAAAATTTTTTAAAAACAACTTAACAATACAAACCAATGAACTTTTCTACCATAAAAGTAACTTTTATTGACTATAGTACCATTTATTTCTTGTATATTTATATTATTACATACATAACATTTTCTCTTTGTAAGAAAACATCATTTTGCTGGTCACTCTTTGCTACGAATGGAAACATAGTCGATATAAAAGAATATATTTTCGCAAAAATTATATTTACTTTCATCATATTTTGCTTAGGGTAAAATGTTTGCGTATCAAATCAAAACCTATCTTTTAACAACGCCCTCCTTTTCATAACCTATCATACTTTCATCAATCACAGTCCATTGTCTGTAGGTTGTTTTTGAACCCAGTCAACGGCGGGTACTTCTGCTAGTATATATATATATAATGCCTTGAATTAAAATTCAAAATGAAAAAGTCAAATATCGTGGGTTAATTGTGGTTTCAACAGAAACACGCTGTTTGAATATGCGTATCTCATATCCAAGAGTGTATTGTTACATTTATATTTTTACGGTACTGCTTGTGCGATAATAATGGGTTGAATTAAAGTTTAAAATTGAACATATACAGGTTTAATCGTGTAGTTTGTCTATAATCAGAAATATTCTTTTTAAACGCACCCCTGTCATATAAAAAGTTACTGTTGATTCCATATGTAGAAACTTCTGACTGGTGTAAAACTCCTCAACTGCACGTTAGGTTAGGCTGTGGAAAGTGTAAACTTTGGTCAAAATCGAATGTTCCTATTTCATTGGACTATTATCGGAGACATTCTGATGAAAACACGTGAATTATCTTTGTTAAATTTCATAAAATTCGGCCTTGCCGTTTTGGAATTCATAGGGAACGAACTCACACACATACGGATACACACTGAGTTAATTTCCTATAGTAGTTGAGACATAGATTTTAATCAGTATTCTGTTTCTATATGTAATGAAATCATTTTGACGAATAAATAATTAAGATACACAAGCGCCTCTTCACAAAAGGCTGTTTATATTTGTAAAACTGCTAAATAAAAACACAAAAGAGAAAATGCAGACATCACAAAAGAATTCTTAAATATCGTATGGAAACATTGATTCTAAACATATAAATATTTCTTAAACAAATAACTGGCGCATATTTGTTATTGATACATGTTTTTTTTAATTTCTTTTAAAATATTCTAACAAACTGTTACTTCAACGAAACATGTATTATTAATTTTCGAGAAAACAAAATTAAAACGTTTAAAAAAGAAATAATACACAGCAGAACGCAGCTGAAATTGATTTCTTACAAGATAATATTGTTTTGAATAAAGCCATTGTCAATATGAAAATAATAATAATTTTCATTATTTATATCGCCCCTTCTCATGTGCATGCTATCATAAGAAATCTTGACACTGCAAAGGCATATGGAGCTGATCTCATCTCGGCTGTGCTATTAAAAAGTGCTCCACCGAAATAGCTCCAGTTCTCTCAAAACTTTACAACAAATGCCTTAATAAATCTTGCTTTTCTGCCTGCTGGTAAGCTGCTTCTATAGTACCAATTTTCAAGAATTTTGGTGAAAAGACTGACCCGGTAAACTGTCGCTCCAGTAGTCTCCTCTCACTTTTCGCCAAAATATTTAAGACCATAATTAACCAAGCTCTAGTCAATCACCTTACAGATGCTGAACTTCTGACTGACCAACAATATGGATTTAGGCAAGCCCGTTCCACAGCAGACATCCTAACTGTAATCTAAGAACGTATATACCATTCACTGAACAAAGCAGGGTAGGGTAGTGCCGTAGCTCTAGATATATCTAAGGCTTTTGACGGTGTATGACATGAAGTTCTTCTTAGGAAAATCAGATCATACGATATCACTAGAAAAATACATAACATAATTAAATCCTTTTTAGATAAGAAAACGTATCAGATTTCAGATATCTCTCAACCGTTTGTCAATAACTATTGCAAATCATGTTATAAGAAAAATTCAGTTTGTCCTCGATGTCCTACATTGAACCAATATGATATAATTGCGGGAGTTCCTCAAGGGTCTATCCTTGGACCTCTATTATTCCTAATATTCATAAATGACCTTCCTGCCAAAAGTATCTGTGAGATGGGTATGTATGCTGACGTCACCGCGCTCTCTAACAGACACGACAGGAAAACAAATGAACACATATCTGAAAAAATGGCAGAAACACGAGAGGATGGCCTCCGATCTGTAGTGGAAGGAGGGTAAAAGTGGATGCTCACATTCAATGATGCAAAGACTACACTTGTTTCCTTCAATAATAACAAGAAAACTTCGCTACCAAGAATAGCAATGGCCAATGGCTCTTTATCTGAAAGTACATCTTTAAAACTCCTCGGCCTAAAGTTTACAGGAAACATGAGCTGGAACAATTACATTGAGAATATTGCTAGGACCGCTGAGTAGAAGGTCGGTTCTCTCTACCGTGCTAGAAAGCTACTAATGCCCGAAAGTATCCTGTACCTCTATAAGGCCACCATTCGCCCATCTATAGAGTATTGTTGTCCTAGTTGGTAGTGTGCGTCTGCCACTAGTCTCTCACTGCTAGACAAGGTTCAAAAGAGAGTCGCCAATCTGAGAGGTCCTGAACTGCCATCTAAACTTCAGCCTCTGTCCCATCGAAGAAATGTTGCATCTATCTGCCTGTTCTACAAGTACTTTAACGGTAAACGTTCTGACGAATTGCTAGCACTTGTGCCCCCCTCGACGTAAATACGCCCGACTAATCTGACAAGCAGCTTAACCCTACCCCTTCACAGTACAGATCCCTAGACATAAGAGAGCCTTCTACTCCAGTATTTTCTTCCCCAGAACCGCTAGACTTTCGAATTCCCTTCTGGGTCCCTGCCTTCCCAAGAGTACTTACAAGCAGAAGTCCAAGTATAACGTGAACCGACATCTTGCTGTACGACTCCCTACATAGGACCCCTGAAGCTTGTGTCCCTGATAGTAGCCCCCTGCATCAAAGTGACAATGTGTCTTGTTTGGGGTGAAAATGTTATTAAAAAAATATATATCACATTCGTTTAATACTGCTATTTTTTTATTACAGCTACGTCTTACATATTGCGTGTTGCATATGAACATTAAGTGTGTAAAATTAGTATGTCCCACTTGGGGACCATAGCGAATGTTAACTTTTACCTCATGTTATGAGGCCGTCTCATACTCGGTGTGGTAGAACCTGTCAGGTTTCAATAAATGTGTAAAACTGTGATGCTCACAATTACGTCTGTCACAACGATAGTTGCAAGCTTTGTCACTCCGTCATATATCATACTAGCCCGTTACCACCGTACACCGTCATAGTTTTTAAGTGCTTGTATACTAATTAAGAAGCGTTTATCTTGTTTAGTTTTCTCTCATTCACAATTGTCTACAAATTACAATCCAGTTCAAATATAAATAGCAATAAGCCCTTTGTAATGAAAACAAGACAAGGGATTTCGTCTAGTAATCTTTTATTCAATTAAGAATCTTACTACTCTAATTAACAAGCAGAAATGTACAACTTTTATAGTTTTGATTATCAATGAGGAGATAATCCTTATTCACAGAATTCTCACCCACCATTTTTCTCACTAATTGAGAAGAAAGTCCCTTAAGTGTCCAGGCTCTCTACGAGCTCGCATTGGTCGCCTTGGCAGTCGATGATTCGAGGTTGGAGTACTCAAACAGGGAGGCTTTTCTGTGCGAGCCTGCCTCTAGGCTCTAAATTACTCTTCTCCAAAATGCTCCCTTCTCAAAAGAACAGGCCGTTTCGCGTCAAAGTCAGTCCCTGGATGAACACTTTTTTTCGGTGCTAGTTCTTTATCTGTCAGGAATTCAGGTGTTTGCCCATTCGAAGTATCTGACGGAGCTCCAACGAAGACAGTGCCACTAGATGACGCGTCAGCAGCAATTTCAGATCTATGATCTCCCGGAGGAGCCTCATTGCCTGGGGGAATTACTCTACCCTCAGGTAATGTCTACGGTCCTGGTACGTCTCCGGTAGGTGCTATGTCTCTGAGAGGCACATTAAATTTTTATTCATCTACATGTGGCACTTGAGCGCACTGAAAGTCGCCTCAATGAGCTCTACCTGGTGTAACATGCTGGTCGTCTAAGAAATACAGTACCGGTCGAGAGAGACAAGATAGAAGCGAACTCCGTCGCTGAAAAGGTAAACAACTTTTGTGTGGGGGATATTCGTGACAGGAAGTGGGGTAAACAATAGGGGCGTACAATGCGACAGAAAGGAGATTTTTGCAATTATCAATTGAACATCTATTATTTAATGCAGCCAATTGAACGGTCTTCTAAATAATGCCGTTATATCTTTTGCATTGCCCGTTACAATTAGGGTTGTAGGGAGCTGTCCGGCTTATAGGTACTTTTCGTTCCTGTATAAATTGTCACAGCTCCTGACATGAAAGAAGCCCCTCGGTCCGAATATATATAAACAGGAACTCCAAAGATGGCGAACAGTGAGGAGAATCATTCTATAATTGCAGTAGCCAATATGTCTGAACAACGGAAGGCGAAGTGAAACCGTGAATATTCGTCGACAACATTAATATATATTGGTTCTGTGTTTTGTTTGTAGCGGTCCTTAAAAATTAAGATTGAAAGTCTTTCAAACTGTTGTGTTGCTTTTATTAAAACGCTAGTTTTGGGTTTATAAGTCTGGCTTTATTTCAGCAGGAATTTGTAATTTCTTTTACCTCCTCCACTGCAAACAGCAATTTCTTAACCTCACGGCATGAACCATTCGAGTAATGCCCGGGTAACAGAGATTGTTATGCAGCGTTCGGAGTTCGTCCCCGCTTTATGCCGTACAGTATACTCGTGACCGTGTATCAGCTGTTAAATTCTTCACGCCGGATCTCTAGCTGACGTCAAAAGAGAAACAAGATAGTTTCTTATACAATATGATTTGGTCGGCTTCCCTTTAGAAGCTAAAAGAAATCCTGCGAAATTGATATAGTAAACCGTTCGCCTAGAAAGATGTGTATAGCCTGTTTCAAGCTCTAATGGCAATCTGATGGGACATTCAAGCCCAGTGCTAAACATACGATATTTTGTTATTTTGCCTATCATTTAATCTATCCCGAGTAATGGAATGGCACCCAAAAGAGTATTTTTTTTAAAATTATTTGGGAGTAATCAATAATCATTCTCTTTTTATGGTTTTAGAGTGATTTGCTAGGCTCAATTATATCCTCTTCGAATAGTCTTTATATTTTAGAGTCAAATATTTTTTTTATTATTTTAAGAAAAACGTCTGCTCCTCACTGCTATAGGTATGCAATTTTCAGTTAGGTTTTCGATAAGTGACGCGTACTGGATTTTTTCTGTCGCCAATCCAAAAAAATTCAATGAAGGCATTGAACAGCAAAAATAGAATTTCAATCTGTGAGTGTTACTGCAAAAAATCGTGTCCCAGTGTTATATCGCAACAAAGGTTTTTCATTACGTTCATTCGCAACAAATGTTTTATTTAGTGGTTTCATAGGAGACGTCGGTAAATAGTAAGTCCACCATATACTTCAAACAAAGTATGTTTCATACATGTATATAATTAGGGCTGTGACAATATTCTCTTTCAAATATGCTCTATATTCTTTTAGAATATGCTCGAGAATATGCTTTTTTTTTTTTTTACACGGGAATATTCTTTTTTTAAAAAGAATATGCTTTTTTTTGCATAGGAATATTCTTTTTAAAAAGAATATGCTGCTTTGAGACGGAATATTCTCTTTGGCTACCGTATATTTATTTTTATAAATCGCATATTTTCACTGTACTTCAAGCGAATATATTTATGCTAGGTAGCTTAGATTTACGTTTGCAACAATAGTAACCCTTTCGATTCCAATGGGCCGATATATCGGCCATGGGGATTTAATGTAAAAGAAGACCTAGATATTTCGGCCTTACTATAGTATTTTAATAGAACGGGTATAGTTCAGTAGTTGGTAATTTTGCAATGTTAGGGTCGAAAGGGTTAATTATTTGTTATAAATTCTATTGATTTTGTAAAAGCTTCAGTTAATGCCGAAAACGCAAGAAAATATATAGAAAAAACGTTTATTTTTATGCTATAAATACTTCTAACAATTAAACACTATCAAGCTTAAACAAATATTTTATTCATTGCATTTTACAATTAAATGCGTTTTTAAGTTCTCAAAATTGAAACTTCTGCGGTTGTCTGCTAAAACGGTCTTATACTGGGAAAAAACTCGTTCCACGTCGCATGAGACTACTGGAGCATATTTCAAGCTGGCCATTTCTTCGGCACTTAAAAATTTTAAATGATCTATGTCATCCGACTTTCCTTCATTTTCAAAAGCCTTCCCACTAATAAGTGCATCGAGACGTTTTAAAGTAGCACAACCTTTGTTCTTTGAAATGACATTCTTCAGCTTTTTACGAAATTGGGAGTCATCCATCTCCTCAAGTGTCATTTCGACCTCTCTAATTAATTCGATAGATTTTGAAAGAGTCAGCCCTTTAGTCTCAAACTTTGCAATATTTTTTGTTAATGGAAAAAGTGTTGGCGATAAAGCCGAGATCAAATGGCAGTGATTCCTCATCCAACAGTATTTTGGACTTAAATATACTTTAGGCCTCTGTTGAATCTAGAGACATTATGACAGGAGTAATTTCGGGCAAATGTTTGGCGTAATAATGCGCTGCATCGAACCACGTACCCCATCTTGTTACAATGGGACTCGGTGGAAGGGGCACTCCTGGGGCTAGTTCCCTGAACTTTTCGATCCGATTGGGTGCTTTTAAAAATATACTTTTTACAGTTGAAATCAGTTTATTTACTTTTGGGTGCGCTTGCCTGACTAATTCCGCAACCCTGTGCTCGCCATGGGCCAAACAAGTAACGTGCACCATTTTCGGGTATAAAACCTGAAGAGCATTCATAGCTTTGGACATATATGCAGCTGCATCAGTGGTTACAAGGAGCACA
Source organism: Euprymna scolopes (assembly GCF_053919585.1). NCBI lineage: Eukaryota > Metazoa > Mollusca > Cephalopoda > Sepiida > Sepiolidae > Euprymna > Euprymna scolopes. The sequence continues at coordinate 137,383,820 of NC_136492.1, read as the reverse complement.
TTATTATAAAGGACTTGCTGCGGCCACAAAAACTGCAACGAATCGTTAAAAAAAGCAGCAATTGTAGAATGATTAACTTTTGGCAGACATGCAATATTTCCCAAATAGCACTTGCTGCGTTCCTCTTCTACCCCAAGAATGCCAAACACAAAGCAAGCAATAAAACGTTGCTCTACATCAGTGGTTTCATCAATCGAGACCCACAGTTTCATTCCAGCAGCTTTGTCTCTGAGTGACTTCACTTTTGCTTCGTACACTTCACTAACGTAATATTTTCTTAGTCTGATTTGGAATATTTCTATGTGTGCACCTATGAAGAAAGTCTTTGAACACATTATTGCTCAGTTCATGAAACGGGATATCCGCTGCAATCAACGCTTTGCATAAGTCAGCGTTGAACAAATTATTCGTACTGGCTCCTAAATCAGTTGCTGCAGTAGGAACTTCGCCTAACGTTGCCGTGTAGGTCTTTTTTGCCAGATGTGCGTTGGTTTTTAAATGCTGCTTTATTAACGATTTTTTTACAGCTTTTGATCTGTAAGAATAAAAATCAATTATTTAATGGTAATATATACATTTAAAGGAAGGGTGGAAAAAGTTATTTGAAGCCGATTAACATTTATTAATTAACGTAAAAAGTAGATAAAATAAATTGTAAATTTCAACGTCCAATCAAAGTTTAATACAGCTAGATTTACCGTTATAGAATTTCAAAAACAAAACTACTATAACAACGCCAATCTATTAGTCAACTATATTGCAAATTTTATGTATTAAAGTTTGTTCCTACCTGGATATTACAGTATTTGCAGGTTAAGCAATTGCCAGTTAACTGGTAATCTTCAAATTTATCGGCATATCTTGCCATCCGTTCAGCAGGAGTGCTAATCATTTTTGGCATTTTTTGTTTAGTTTTTTTTAGATCTTGTAAATTCGTCCTGGGTACTAACACGCTTTGCGTATCTACAAGGACAATATGTCTGTACATATTTATATATATGCCTATAATATCACTTTTTCAACAGACCAAATTTTAGACCCTTTTTTATGTAAATTTACATCTGTTAGGGTTATACCACGTTTAATTCATCTAAAAAAAACGAATAAATTAAAAACTCTTATCCAAATATTTTCTTTCAGCATATTTTTTGCAAAACAAAACTTATTCCATAAATATTTTGCATAGTCTTTTTTTTAAAAAGCATATTCTTTTTTTTAAGGAATATGGTTTTTATCAAAAGAATATTCTCTAACCCAATATATGTAAAGAATTGTTTTTTTATTAAAGAATATTCTTGACATTGCCCTACTCATTAATGTATATACTGTTTATATACTGTTAACAATTGAACACTCTATGGAACTTAAATATTTTATTTATTGCCTTTTATAATTAAATTAGTCTTTAAATTATCAAAATTAAAGCTTCTTTGGTTGTCCGCTAAAATAGCCTTATAATGAAAAAAAACTCGTTCCAATCGTAGGAGATTACTGGACCATATTTAAACCTGGCTATTTTTTCGATACAAATTGTTGTTACAATCCTTTGGACACTACGGGGCCGATATATCGGCCCTGGAGACCTAGGGCAAAAAGGATACGCGGATATTTCGTCCCTAATATAATCCTCTAATAGAATGGCTCTCATTAGGAACCAAAGGTTATTGTAAATTCACAACTACGAAGGTTTTACCATGTTTAATTTAATTTTTATAAAAAAGAAAACTTCGTAAAATAAAGACTCGTATGCAAATATTTATTTCAACATATATTCGGCACAACTTATTCCATAAATATTTTGCATATTCTTTTTTTTAAGAGAATAGGCTTTTTTGTTAAAGGAATATTCTTTAAAAAAAAGAATATGCTTTTTGTTAAAAGAATATTCTCTAACGAAATATATGCAAAGAATATTCTTTTATAAAAGAGTATGCTTGTCACAGCCCTATATATAATACTTAGTATTTTTAATACATGTATATAAAACTAAGTGTAATGCATGGACTTTAAACGAAGTATATTGTGGACATGTACTTTAAACAAATATACTTTATGTTACGTTAATATTTAGTACATGTTTTTTTCAAACTAAATATATTTTTACATTTGCTTCAAACTAAGGATTTTAATACATATATTATTTAATTGGAATCCATTGAGATGAGTATTATTTATTAATTTTATATATTGCTGAAAATTATCATAATTTTTTTATTAGTTGTTTTAAGACGTTTCGGCCAACTATTCATCTGGCCTTCGTCAGGTGGTAACCGCGACGGATAGGAACTCTGAATCTCCTGACTGCAATTATCCTATCCGTCGCGGTTACCACATAACGAAAGCCAACGGGATAGTTGGCCGAACGTTGTGGAACAACTAATAGAGAGATGAAAATAATTGTCCGCAATAAATAAAATTATTTTATTACATTTTCTTTAAAACTAAGTTAAATACATTTACATCAAAGTTTTCCTGTGAGTACTAGGATTGTTTTCTTTTCGTTTATCCCAAATATGTATTATATTTAAAAAGTAAATAATAAAGTAAACTGAAGATGCTCTGGAAAAATTGAAATTGTTTCCTATTATGAATGGTTTAAAATTAAAAAAAAAACGGTGATTTTGTGGACAGAATATGGTTTAGTCTATTTAAGATGTTCAGTGTTTTTGATGTTATAATTCATAATGCATAATTCAAAGTGTTAAAAATGAACGGATATTCAAAAAACGAACACGATTATAGGCAGGAAAAACACCAAAGACATTTCCCATAAATATCGGGTCTCACACAAATAGATTCATCTGCGTGGAAAATATATTATCACTAAAAGAAAAAAAAACACGGATCATAAATTATTTTGCGAAAGCAACATAGCTAATAAATGTATATAAAAGAAACTGAAACGAAAACGAAGCTGAATCCACTGCGTCTAGCTGAATCCACTGCGAAAAATTTCCCCCACTCTATATCTGTGCCTAAATCAAAACGCGGATTCCATGAACAAAGCTTCTTTCTTAGAACTGCTCGCCTGTGGAACTCCGTTCCGTCTGCCTGCTTCCCTCTGGACTACAACTTGGATGTCTTAAAGTCCAATGTTAACAAATTCCTAATGAACCGCCCCCTTAAGTAAACACTTCAGCAAATCTCCACACTAACGTAATGTACTTGCAATAACCCTTATCCCTGAGTGGCTTCCGGGCCTTGATAAGTGGTGATCACTGTGTAAAAAAAAAGAAGAAAACATACGAGAATCGATTAATCGAAACTGTTTCATAAAAATATATCACACGAATTCCGAAAATCTTGATTCAATCTACAACTATAAGGGTGACCAAGTTTTTCATTTCGATGCGCCACTATTTTTACAATTAATTCTAATGTGCCACGCAAATGTCCACTTCCATTTTTATTTAAAAATGTGTTGAAATATAGTCATGTTTAAGATATAATAACATGTATTTATTAAACTAAATATATGCTTAATAATTTTGTCATCTATTAAACATATTAGCAAACATTGTCTAATCTATGAAAAATAGATGAGAAATGTAGCATTTGTAAAGGAAATCATCGCAGTCAACGTTTTAATTTATGTTGCTTGTTTTAATAATTTCAGAAAAAATAATATTAAAATATGAGCAGAAGTTTAAAGTTCCGACCACTCGGTTGTATCAGTTAAAATAAAAACGAAATGTAATAAGTCTTCAGACGTACCTCGCCACCGTACTGTATATCGATACTGTATGGCTGAATGGGATAGCTTCCGTACATTTATATCTGATCTTCCCCTACATTCCATGTTTAAAAGGATGTGTCCTCCATAGTATAAGACCTGACTGAATGGTTGATAATTGTAGGCATAGCCCGATTCATACCAGCTAATTTTTCCCTATACGACCAAGGCCATCAACTCCCTGTATTTCCTCCTATAACAGACAACACACGATGCAACATACAAATATTTGTGCGTGAGATCGCCAAGCTAATCAAGGACTTTGATTCCAATAAAGCAACTGCCCCTGACGGCATTCCAGTTATACTGCTGAAAAAGCTGCAACCGGAACATGCCCCCATACTTACAAAATTGTTTAAGCGTTGCCTTAAGCAGAAGCGCTTTCCAACACCCTGGAAAACCTCATCAGTATGTCCTGTATATAAGAATTCAGGTGAAAAGTCATCTTCCTCTCAGTACAGACCAATAAGTCTCCTGTGTGTCATGAGTAAGTTGTTGGCATCCATATTAAATAAAGAAGTAGTCAACCACCTCAACAGAAACAACCTTCTTAGTGACATGAAATATGGTTTCCGCTCTGCAAGATCTACAGAAGATGTGCTAACGGTTATATCACATAGGGTTAGTGAATCTCTTGACAAAGGTTTCCATCCAGGGCAATTGCTCTTGACATATCTAAGGCCTTCGATAAGGTATGGCATAAGGGCCTACTTTACAAGATTTCCAGCTACGGTATTACTGGATATGTTTTCTCAATGATTAAATCATTTCTCTCTGATAGGTCCATCAGAGTAGTGGTTGATGGACAAAAATAAGAGGCCCACAGTACTAATGCTGGAGCCCCCCAGGGGTCCACCCTGGGCCCAACTCTCTTCCTGATCTACATCAATGATCTCCCAAAACCCATACTTAAATCATTCGTTGACATCTATGCTGATGACACGACCATCTATGGCAACACATCAAAGGCCGTAAATGACAAAGTTCTCTCTAATTCTCTCTCCTCTGATCTTGAGCAAGCGGTACAATGGGAGAAGAATTGGCTGATCACTTTTAATGCATCCAAAACCAAGCTTCATTATTTACATCATCAACGCTCTGGTACCCATCTGGCATCAATTGAAGTGGATTGCTCTCGTTTTGGGGTGGCTCCATATTTTGACAAGCTTCTGGGTTTGACCTTTACTCCTGACCTAAAATTGAACACATACATCAAATCTGTTGCCAGGGACGCTGGGAAAATGGTGGGATCCTTCTACCGCTCCAGAAGATGTATCAATACTGATGCAATTCTCTATCTGTATAAAAGCCAAGCACGTCCAAGGATGGAGTAATGCTGCCACATCTGGGCAGGAGCTGCTAAAAACAGCCTATCTTGCCTTGACAGAGTACAAAATAGACTTCGTGATTAGTGGGGGCTGCCTTTTTCTCTTCCCTGCAACCTCTCTCCCACAGAAGAGACGTTGCGAGCCTGTCTTTGTTTTATCGTTATTTCCATGATAACTGCTCGTCTGAGCTCCAATCCATCGTTCCCCCTCACCAATCTTTCAAGAGAAACACACATCTGGCTGCAAGTACCGTCAATAATTTTCCCCACTCTCTATCTGTGCCTAAATCCAAACGTAGATTCCATGAACAAAGCTTCTTTCTTAGAACTGCACGACAATGGTACTCTCTGCCGCTTACCTGTTTCCCACCTGACTACAACTAGGACGTCTTGAAGTCCAACATAAACAAACTCCTGACAAACCGCCCCCTTAAGTAATACACTCTATCAAAACACGCAATACTAATGATTACTACAATACTATCTCATTTATTACTATACACGCAATAACCCTTATCCCTGAGTGGCCTTCGGGCCTTGATAAGTGGTGAACTCCATATAAAAAAGCAGTCAACAACTTCAGCAGAAATAACCTTCTTAGTGACATGCAATGTGGTTTCCGTTCTGCTAGATCTACAAGAGATGTGCTAACGGTTACATCTCATAGGAATAGAGAATTTATTGACAGAGGCTTCCTCTTTAAGGCAATTGCTCTTGACATATCTAAGACCTTCCATAAAGTATGGCATAAGCGCCTACTTCACAAGACTTCCAGCTTCGATATAACTGGAAATGTTTTCTCAATCATTAAATCATTTCTCTCTGATAGGCTCATAAGAGTAGTGGTTGATGGGCAGAAATCAGAGGCCCTAAATATTAATGCTGGAGTCCCCCAGGGGTCCATTCTGGGCCCAACTCTCTTCCTGATCTACATCAATGATCTCCCAAAACACACACTTAAATCATTCGTTGACATCTATGCTGATGACACGACCATCTATGGCAACACGTCAAATGTGGCAAATGGCAAAGTTCTCTCTGATTCTCTCTCCTCTAATCTCGAGCGCCTGGTACAGTGGGGGAAGAGGTGGCTGGTTACTTTTAATGAATCTAAAACCAAGCCCGTATCTTTACATCGAAAACGCTCTGGTCCCCATATGGCATCAATTCAAATGAATGGCTCTTGACTAGGGGAAGCGCCATACTTTGATAAGATTCTGAGCTTTACCTTTACTTCTGACCTGAAATGGAACACGTACATCAAGTCTATTGCCAAGGTCGCTGGAAAAATTATAGGATCCTTCTACCGCTTCAGAAGATATCTCTCTGCTGATGCAATTCTCTATCTATATAAAAGCCAAGTACGTCCAAGGATGGAATAGTTGTCACCTCTGGGCAGGAGCTGCTAAAAACAGCATATCCTGCCTTGACAGGGTACAAAATAGACTTCATGGCTTAGTGGGTGATGCCCTTTTCACTTCCCTGCAACCTCTCTCCCACGGGAGAGACGTTGAGAGCCTGTCTTTGTTTTATCTTTATTTCCATGGCAAGTGCTCGTCTGAGCTCTTATCTCTGGTCTGCCCTCGCTAATCTTTCACTAGGAGCACCCGTCTAGCTGAAACCACTGTCAACCATTTTCCCCACACTTTATCTGCGCCTAAACCAAAATGTAGATTCCATGAACGAACTTCTTTCTTAGAAGAGCACGCCCGTGGAACTCTGTTCCCTCTGCCTTTTTCCCACTGACTACAACCTTGATGTTTTCAAGTCCAACATAAACAAATTCCTGATGAACCACCCCCTTAAGTAAGATACTTTATCAAATCTCAACACTAACGTACTGTACACGCAATAACCCTTATCCCCGAGTGGCTTCCGGGCCTTTATAAGTGGTAACCACTTTGTAAAAAAAAAAGCTAAAAAAACATATGCATAGCTTGAATGTGATTTTGGCTCTGCGAGTTTTCGCCAAAACAACTAATATAAGGGGTGAAATTCGTAAGTGGAAGCAACAATTCTTCAAGTTGAAATCGGACATTTGAGACCTCAGCTTGTTTATAATTATTTGCATGGAAGAGAATGACTCGCATCTGTACGTAGTTCTGAAGAGACAAACATTTCTTAGGGCAACTTTTCTCATTTCTAGGAAATGTTCGCATGATAATGATCGCCAAGAACCAATCATTTCTAATGCGCATGGGAATGCGAAATATCCATCAAACTTTATATTCAAATTGAATTTGCTTTTAATTCAATAAGTTCTATCTGCATATTACTAGGCATCGTCATAATGTAATGTTCATTAAATGGATTTATTCATGCAAACATTCGGTTTTTCTATTAACTAAATTAGTAAAGGACTATGAAAGGCTTAGAAAAGTAATTTGGAAAAGTTTATAATATGTTCATGTTAAATGTGGCAATTACCTAAAATACCTTTTTTCAAACTGAGAGATAAACACTTTTAACTTCATGTCCATTGATAATGTTTACTAATCAAGTAAGCAGTTATTCTTTGTCTCCAGCTTTAGGTTGAGATAATTGATAACATCAACACAAATGCGAGCAAGTTCTCGTTAGTCAGCCATTTCCTTTCACAGCTCATTGTTTTTGTAGAAAATCATAGAAAATGTTTCAGTTTTCAAAACCGTTTACGATCTTGTCTTTTATGGAACCGGCGCACGTCGCAATGAATGAGGAAATTACCATATTCTTCATCGCGCAATTCACAGTATTTTCTGAGTTGTCTTCTCTTTAAAATCTCTTTCCCGGATTTACTTTGCACATTTTACACCTGGCATGCTGAAAATTAGATACATTTTGCACACATGTACAATTAGTGGATAAATCAAGTATCGCACAATGGATAAGGACAACTTTTCAATGAAAACCAAGCTCCCCGCAACAATCAACCTTGTGCCAAACTTGTTTTATACTCATAGGGAAATACGCAGATAGAAACAAAGGCAGATATTCAAATTATCGTGCTTGCTAACTTAAGGGTTTTACACGCAACGGGTGCGACCTGAGTATGTTTATGTAATCAGAAGTTTCAGTTGCTTATAAAATTCAACCAACTCATAAGCAGAAGTTTGAAACAATATTTTAGTCAGATTGTTTTCTTAGTGTGTATGAATGCCTTTGTATCTCTTTTCCTTTCTTTCGTTCCACACTCTTTTCTTATTTCTCTCTCTCTTTTTCTTATATCTCTCTTTCTCTCTCTTTCATAGAAACAGGAATTGTTCTTATTGTAGCAGAAGTAGCAATAACTAAAATGAGGGGAAAAAGAGCTTACCTCGGGTACGTCTGTTGTGTCACCAGTTGGGGGGGGGAAAAGAGAATTCCAAGATGGCGTCCGGGGTTTTTTATTAGCATTTACCCCATGCAACTCTCGGAAAATCACGTTTCTGTCTCATGTGATTATGAAAATGGATAATTCCCGGCCACTATAAAAGCAGGAGGCTAGAGACGAGTCGGCAGTGTCCTGCAAACTGTGTGTGTGGGTGTTTCTGGCGATTGGAGTGTGTCTTCTTTTACCACGGTTATCACGGACAGGAATTCCCTCTCTTCTGGAGGTGGGCGATATTGACTATTTTGAAGTTGTACTGTTGCTGACAGAACATTTATTTATGTTTTTTTTTGCCTACTACATTTTTGTTTCAAGCTATTTCGGTCCGAATATGGCAAAGGTGCGGATAAGCAGTGATATTATCAAGCCGTTCTCTGGCGAGGGAGACGTTGTAGCGTGGCTGAAAAAAGTGAGACTTGTTGCACAACTTCAGCAGGTGGATGACGTAGCGAGTCTGCTACCTTTATACCTGGAAGGCGATGCGCTGGCCCTCTACATGGAAATGGAGGAGGACGATCAAAAAAAATAGACCAGATTGAGGCTCGATTAAAGGAGGCATTTACTGATGACGCCTTTGCAGCATATAGAAAAATAACCATGGTTAGATGGGCTGACAGTGGATGTGACGCTGGTTCCATCAGCACGAAACATTGCTGACCGACTGACACGAGTGCCACAGCGGTGGTTTGAGGCAATGAAAAAGAAAAACGGTCTTGACCCAGTGATAGGCGCGGTCCACACAGACGAGCTGGATGAGAGTCAAATCATGGCTATTCACAAAGATAGTGGACATCTGGGGGTGCGACGCACTACCTACTTTGTCAGGAGAAGATGTCCAACCACGACAAAAGCAACTGTCAGAACGGTCATACAGAAATGCGAGGAATGTCAGTCCATTGACCCAGCGCCAGTCAGGTGGGAAAAGGGAAAGCAGGAAGTTAACGAGAATTGGCAGAGAATTGGAATGGATATCACGCATTATGGCACCTTCCATTTTTTAACTTTAACAGACTGTGGTCCATCGCGTTTCTCCATTTGGAGGAAATTGGCAAGGCAGGACTCGGCAAGCGTGATTCATCAGTTGGAGGCAGTGTTCCTCGAGCGTGGCGCGCCGCATGAACTCCTTTTAGACAATGACACAGCTTTCTGCAGCAATATGTTCCAAGCATTTGCATGTAAATGGGGAGTTCACTTGCGATTCCGTTGTGCATACGCTCCAGCCGGGAATGGCATAGCGGAGCGATGTCATCGTACAGTGAAACGAATAGCGGCTAGAATGTGTTGTCCCATACAGGAGGCTGTCTACTGGTATAACATCACACCAAGAGACGACACATCTCCCTCCACTGCGCCTGCCAACAGGATTTATCAATACGAAGTTTGAGTAAAGGAGACCAATCTCGCAACTGCGTCCCCAGGTCCCAAGAACAGCTTTTACCAGGTTGGAGATCGCGTATGGGTCAGAAGACCGCAAAATCGATGTACCACGAGGTTCGGCAAGGGTGAGGTGACCAAGGTGATCAGCCCTCAGTCGATTTTGGTGGACGGTGTGCCTCGTTACGTGAAGGATTTGCGCCCTCGCCATTATGTTGTTACATCGGAGGAAGAGGGAGACTCAGACAGTATGATGTCTTCTGAAAAGACAGAGAGTATGATGCAGGACGACGAAGAGGATTTTGAGCCATATAATGTACATACTGAAGAAGCGGAGGAAGGACCACCCGTCTTGCCTCTACGAAGGAGTACCCGACAGAAACGAATACTGCCCCCCTGCCCTGATTGTGAAACACCGCCTATGGAGCAGACTGGTGGCAATAATGGCGATGAGGAGGATGGCAGGGAGGAAGTGCTGCCTCCGGTTCTTCGGAGAAGTACCAGACAGAGACGACTGCCCCCTGCCCCATTTGTGATCATGAGATCAGGGGGGAGTGTAGCAGAAGTAGCAATAACTAAAATGAGGGGAAAAAGAGCTTACCTCGGGTACGTCTGTTGTGTCACCAGTTGGGGGGAAAAAGAGAATTCCAAGATGGCGTCCGGGGGTTTTTATTAGCATTTACCCCATGCAACTCTCGGAAAATCACGTTTCTGTCTCATGTGATTATGCAAATGGATAATTCCCGGCCACTATAAAAGCAGGAGGCTAGAGACGAGTCGGCAGTGTCCTGCAAACTGTGTGTGTGGGTGTTTCTGGCGATTGGAGTGTGTCTTCTTTTACCACGGTTATCACGGACAGGAATTCCCTCTCTTCTGGAGGTGGGCGATATTGACTATTTTGAAGTTGTACTGTTGCTGACAGAACATTTATTTATGTTTTTTTTTTTGCCTACTACATTTTTGTTTCACTTATATAGTTGAAGCTTTAACTCGGCAACAGAGAAGTCTCAACTGCCTTGTCTAAAATGCTTTTAATTGCGAAAATAAATATTTTACTTTAATTTTTTATTAAGAAAGATACTTTGTTTACAATTTTGTGAAGCGTTCAAATTGCTGCAGTAGAGTTACCTTAGTGGCGTTAACGAGGATGGAAACGCTCCCGGTAAAAATTTTCATACCAACAACAGTCGACGGATAGCCGATTATAGCTGAGGCCATATCAATACATTCGTAAATGGGGTTGTTACTGTTGTTTAATCGTTTCTAACACCCGTGGAGCTGGTTGCTATTCACAGGATATAACAACAATTCTAAGAAATTACTACACGACGACCCAACTAACTTACCCTGGCCAATGATCGGATAACACAATGATATTTTAGCAAAGTATGACCTTAAAATCGTTCGAGGAAATTTACAACTTCAGCAACTTTGCTAATCACTGATGGCGCACCATTAGTTCAGACACTTGAAAGTTTGCTTAGATCTAATTGCTGATTTACCATTTTCTTTTTCTGATATGTCTTACCCGTTCGTTTTTCCATGGAGCGATTCCGAACCAATAAATTTTCAAAGGCGTTGAAATTACCATCAGTTCTTCGAAGACAAATGCCTAATTGGGCTTCACGACAAATGTGAGCAAATTCGCATGTGCACGTTTCTTTACTTGTTCAAATACATCACGATACATCGTTTGCTTTGACAAGACGACTTCTTTGACTTTACGTTCCTATACTTTTATCACCAACACGTTTTGCCAATTTTAGAGACAAGGCTTAACAATTTCGTTCCCGCCAAAGAAACGCTTATGCTTTTAAGCTAACACGAAGACAATTGCTTTCGATAATTCGAACATCTCAAAACGATAACAGACTTTCTTCACAAACAAACTTTACTTCTTGGGTATATCCTCTTTGTTTCTTTACCATATATTCTTTTCATGGCCAGGGACGAACAGTTTCTTTCTATTTCAACTTGATTTTTCTGATATAGTGTCTACTAAGATCATGAGTTCTGTTATATGGGAGTTCTTTCACAAACTATGCACATTGATTTTTCTCTACGAATTTCAAAAATAAGAATCCTATCACGTTCTACTTTTCTTTTGCTCCAGTTCTTTCTAAATGTGAATGCCAAATAAACTGAATTACAAGATACTTGTTTCCAAGAAATAGAACGTTCGAACGCACGTCCGTGATCGCATTCAGAATAACGTTTTATTCTGAAGATACGCCGGAACTAAATGTCATTGTTACAAAAGAAAAGAATTCGATTTATAACTTGTCTTAGGTTTCTCTGCGACGTACACTTTCTACAACGTGTTGGGTCTATTGTGCAAAAGTACATATTAACAATAGAGTTCCAGAAAAAATGTGGTGACGTTAAGATTAGACGTTTATTACAAAAAAAGAGTAAAACATAAGAAAAAATTATCACAAATGAGTCTTAAAGAAAGGACTTAAAAATGAAACAAGTGTAAATGATAAAGATCTTGTAAAAGAGAATTACTTCAGGCTGTAAGTAATAAGACAAATTTCCGCTGACTAAAGAATAAGCATGTATTTGTTTATAAATCGAACTAATCGATGTTATCAAGATAGACAGCTTTTGGGGGGTTCAATTATTTTATCCCTCGTCCATGAAGAAACTAAAGAAAAGGAGACCCGTGCGGTGTTTTCCATTTTGTGTATGTATTTGTGTATGTATTTTTTGTGTATATTGTTATTATATATATATATATATATATGCAAATATATATATGCATATATATATATATAATTCATATATATATGTATAGATTAACGTACACTGCATATCAAATTATTAGCGAGTTTACATTTTTTTAAATATTTAAGGAACGAGTGAATAAAATCCATGAAACTTAGAGAAAGTGCTTCCAATAAAATTCCCACCTGACTACAACATGTATGTCTTCAAGTCCAATGTAAACAAATTCCTGATGAACTACCCCTTAAGTAAGACATTTTATAAAATCTCCAACACTAACGTGCTGTACACACAAAAACCCTTATCCCGAGGGGCTTCGCGGCCTTGATAAGTGGTGACTACCTTGTAAAAAATATATGTATACAAATATAGATATACATATATATAATTCATATATATATATATATATATATATATATATATAGATTAACGTACACTGCGTATCAAATTATTAACGAGTTTACATTTTTTTTAAATATTTAAGGAACGAATGAACCATGGAACTTAGAGAAAGTGCTTCCGATACAATTCAGCTACTTCAGTCCAAAAATAAAAGTATTTAAAGCAGTATTAGCGAACCTATGGCAAAAGATAGGAATATCGGTGGATTTCAGTGTGTCAGTTTATTAACGAGGTTGATTTTTTTTAATGTCAAAGCCGGAAAATAAGCCTGGTCTTGAGTGAAATGTTATGTAAAAATATTTTTACCGTGGTTATTTTAGTTTCTTACTCATTTCCGTCACGGTCGAATTTCTTCTCCTGTTTGTCCATCATAATTTCAGTTGATAAAGTGTATTTTTTGGCATTTTCAGTTGTGTATTTTTGGCATGTTTGATAAAAGTACGTATTGCTTTTTATGTTAGAAAAAGTTTAAGTATTATGACTAAGTTACGTAATATGATAGTGTACAAACTTCCATGCATGAAGAAAAGTCGCTTATTATGTTTTGAGTAAAAAGTAAGAATTAAATATTTTAAACGCTTTTATATAATTGTAATCTTTTATATGATTGTTAATTGGAATGTAAGTTGATCAATTCACTGTTTTAATTATTTCAGAAATCTTATCTTAACAGTATCTTAGCTGAGAATAATACTTGTCTTCAGTTTTTGTTATATTACGGTTTCTAATTTAAACAAAATCCAATTATTACACGGCATTCTGTTCAGTGATTTATAAATGCTTTTTATATATAAGTTTTGAAATCATGTTTCGTACTTATGCCTTTCGCTATTTTTGAACTTAGATTCTTAGAAATGTTATACTAAAAATAGATTAAGTATATTATAAGTAAATTTTAAAATTAATGGCAAGCAAAAAGGCTTGGCGGTCACATAAGACAATTATGTTAAAGGAATATTATCCGCTGATTCTAAAATCAGCACTTTATTAGAAAAAAGACGCAGCGGTTCCATTGTCTTAGTCGTAGAAATAATAGTGTCAACTATGTATTAAAGATATTTTACCTCCTTGTAGTCAGAAATGGAGGATGTAGATTACGAAGAATTTTTCTGCAGACAATTCTAAAAAAAAGAATGAAATTTCTATTGTAGGAAACGTAACTTTGCCATGAAGTTTAAGACTGAATTTTTGATAGTTCGGTTTACTGAAAAAAGGGGCTTAGAAAATAGCGGAAATTAAAAGTAATAAATGAATAAACATCGCTCGCGTTTGATGGAGGATAAATAAATGTTAGTCGCAGTATTGTAATACTATAATATGTAATCGATTTACTATAATATGTAATTGATTTACTATAATATTTAATCGGTTTACTATAATATGTAATTGATTTACTATAATGTGCAATTGATTTACTATAATATGTAATCGATTTACTATAATATGTAATTGATTTACTATAATATGTAATTGATTTATTATAATATGTAATTGATTTACTATAATATGTAATCGATTTATTATAATATGTAATTGATTTACTATAATATGTAATCGATTTACTATAATATGTAATTGATTTGCTATAATATGTAATTGATTTACTATAATATGTAATGGATTGTGACACAATAAAGAAAATGTAAGAATTGTCGGGTAATATGATGATAGCTGAATATTTTCGTCAAAATCCTAATTATTTTTGTCTCTGTATCCACTTCTATCAACTTTACTCCATATCTTTATAACTTTGCCTTATATTCCACCCCCTCCATTTACACCTAATTACAGGACAACCTTAGGATTGTATCTACATATTATCCACTATATTTTATCTTCTGAAAATTATTATTATACTTTTACAAATACCCACCCAAACCCATCTCATAACTTACTCCGTTTAATTCACTTTCCCATGTAATCCATACCATAATTTTCATAAATCTCATAACATCACGATATTATTCCTCTAATAAGTAATGTTGTGATAACGGTTACCTTTGATAACTCCTACTTATTATACATCCTTTCTCTTTAATTTTTAATCATAATATTACGCCGTCTCTAAGTGCTCTTGTTTTCTCGGTTACTTCTGTTGATAAAAACATTTTAGCGTAAACCTCCTGCATAAATAGTATACATCTTACATACAGATGAAATAGAACCACAACTTAACCCTAACCTCTATACTTACCCTTGAGTCTTAAACACATTATATAAAACTATGATAGCAACCCTATACTCCTTTTACATTGCTCCTTCTTAATCTTAGAATGCAATATAGTTCTCCCCAAAAACATCAATGATTTTATTAATTTATTTTGTTCCTGATGATTCCCTCGGTAGACGTCATATCACCATTATGTATGCTAACATTTTATATTCTTCTGATGAGATGCATTATGCTTCAAAATACATTGGTATAAAGAGACACCTTTATACTTGTCTGAGCTTGAACTTAATATTCTTCTCGTGGCTTGGACTTCTGCATTACTTCCATACCCCTAAAGCGTGAAGAGATATATGCTGAATTTGAAAGGGTTTTTTTTTCTCAATTAAACAGACTTTCTCCTGTTTCTGACTCTATGGTCAGTGACATTAAGGCGAAACGTAATGACGTCGCACATTCTTATGCGGACACGTCTATTTCGTTTTGTGAAGCAAAGTAGCGAAGTGAACATTATTGCATGATCAAACCACTTCGCCATAATAAATCTTTAGTCATCACAAAACCCGATAAAGGTTCTGGCGTTGTCATAATGGATCACCAGGATTATGTCAATAAAACGATGACTATCCTTGGGGACACCTCTAAATTTATTAAATTGGGTCCGGTAGATACTCATGATTCTACTGTTTCTATCGAGACCAAGTTCAAAATCAACTTGCCAAACAGATCAAAAGTGGTGTTCTTCCCACTTTAATTTCTGATTTAATTCGTCCTCCTGGTTCTATTCGTCCTCGTTTGTATGGTTTGTCTAAGACCCATAAAGAGGGGGTAACGTTGAGACTCATATTATCTATGATAGGGTCTTGTAAACATAAACTGGCAAAATGGTTGACATCTTTTTTATTACCTTTTCACCCCAAACAAGGCACATTGCCACTTTGGTGTAGGGGGCTACTATCAGGGACAACATCTACTGGAGTACTATGTGGGGATTTGGGCAGCAAAATGTCTATTGACGTCACACTTGAACTTCTGTACGTCAGTACATTTGGGGAAGCGGGGGCCTGGAATGAAATTCCCAAGTCTAGCTGTTCTTGGGGAAGAATCTACTGGAGTAGAAAGATCTTTGACATCTAGAGATCTCTACTGTGTGGGGTGGGACTTAACTGCCTGTCGGGTTTGTCTAGGGTGTTTACGTCGTGGGGACACAAGTGCTTGCAGTTTGTCAGAGCATGCCCCATTAACATACTTGTAGAACAGGCAGAAGGATGCAACATTTCGTTGATGGGATTGAGGCTGAAGCTTAGAGGCCATTTCAGGGCCTATTAGATTGGCGACTCTCTTTTGAACTTTGTCTAGGAGCGAGAAACTAGTAGCAGATGCAGCAGTCCAAATATGACAGCATTACTCCATATATAGTGGTACAGGATACTTTCGGGTGTTAGTAGTTTTCTAGCACAGTAGAGATAGCCTGGCTGGCAATGCTTTCAATGTAACTGTTCCAACTCATGTTTTCTGTGAATGTTAAGATAAGGAGTTTGAAAGATGTACTCTCAAATAAAGAGTCGTTGGACATTGCTGTTGGTGGTAGAAAAAGGTTTCTTGTTATTATTGAAGGAAACTAGTTTAGTCTTGGGGACATTGAACGTGACCATCCATTTTTGCCCCCATTCCATTACAGATTGGAGGTCAGACACTAGTGTCTCTGCCATTGTTTTAGATATGTGTTCATTTGTTTTCCTGTCGTGCCTGTTAGAGAGTGTGGTGTCATCAGCATATATACCCATCTCAGAGGCAATTTTGTCGAGGAGGTCATTTATGAATATTAGACACAACAGAGGTCCAAGGATAGACCCTTAGGAATAATAGAGATCCGAGGATAGACCCCTGAGGCACTCCCGCATTTATATTATATTGTTTAGATGTACGGCCGTCGAGGACAACCTGGACTTTTCTATTGTCTTAGAAGGATTTAATTATGTTTAGTATTCACCCAATAATACCTTATGATCTCATTTTCCTGAGGAGACCCTCATGCCCTACCCTACCAAAAGCCTTAGATATATCTAGAGCTACCGCCCTGATCTCCCCAGCTTGTGAGTAGTATATACGTTCAGAGATTACAGTTAGGATGTCTGCTGTGGAACGGGCTTGTCTAAATCCATATTGTTGGACAGTCAGAAGTTTAGCATCTGTAAGGTGATAAACTAGAGTATGGTTAATTAAGGTCTCAAATATTTCGTCAAAAAGTGGAAGAGGCTAATGGGGTGATCATTTAATGTATCTGTTCTTTCGACAGAATTCTTGAATACTGGTACCACAGAAGCAGTTTTCCAACAGCCCGTAAAGCAAGATTCATTAAGGCATTTGTTGTAGAGTTTGGAGAGAACTGGAGCTACTTCGGCTGAGCATTTTGTTAATAGCACAGCTTGGATGAGATCGGATCCGCATGCTTTTGAAGTGTCAATTATTTTAGAACTTGTTGTTGAACGTTAAAGTCTTTTTTGTATTAAAGACTCTTTTAGCTTTGCTAACTTTCTACAAAATTATACTAATTCAGACAAATTGATGTGTTCTTTCGATAGTTCCAGTCTTTTTACTTGTATTCCATTGTTAGGGACTATTACTATTTGTGCTAACGCATTATATCGGAGTAAACTTCCGACTCCCCCAATTCCAGAATATATTTTTATATAATTGACGAAATTCGCCACCATGTCGGTATAATTCAGTTTCAATGATATTATGCACTGACAGACGTCTGGTGTGGCCATGGGTTCCACATTGGGACTAGCTTTGGCTAATATCTTTGTGGGTTTTCACTAACAGGGTCTATTGTCTGGTTTATGCAAACCAGACATTTATTTTTGTTACGTTGACGACACTTTCTGCTTATTTGAGAACGAGACGAATGCGGATGCTTTTTTTGTGTCCCTTAATAACGTTCATCCAGCCCTTAAGTTTACGGTAGACAAGAAAACGAATTCTACTCTTCCGTTTTAGGATGTTTTTGTGTTCAAGACATCCTCGTGTTTTCTTACTTTTGTTTAACATAAACCAACTTTTACGTGTCTTTATACGTGTTGGGACTCTTTTTGTCCTACAAACCAAAAATATAATTTAATTAAAACTTTAGCACATAGGGCCTTGATGATTTGTTCTAAAGTTAATTTGGATGACGAAGTCAAATTTATTACTAATACCTTTTGTAATAATGGTTACCCCTTGGATATTGTTGAAACTACTATCAATAAGAAAGTTTCTAATTTTCATAAACCCAAAGAAGTCATAGCTAATAGATGTCCTGTTTATCTACGTTTACCTTGGTTAGATAACATCTGTGACTGATTTGCTAAGAACATTTCTTTGTCCGTGCAACGGTGTTATTTTCATCGAATCCGCGTGTTGTTTTTTCAACCAGGCTTATGTGTCCGTCTATTCGCATAGATGTCTCCCCCCATAATATAATTCGATTATTAATTTATTTAAATGTAGTTGCAGTGCGTACTACATTGGGCGAACATCGCAAAGATTGGATTTCCGTTTGAAACAACATGTACCATCAAAGATTCGTTATGCAAATTTTTCACCCTCGGATGTTCTGAGTAATACATATTGTTCTGCGATTTGCGACCATCTTATACATAACTATGCCAGGAATTTCAGTGCTGACATGTTTATGATCTTAGTAAGTCCCTATCATTTGACTCTTTTTATTAAGTCTTTGAACCGTTCTCTTTGCAAGCAAAAAGAAAATCTTCTAGGACTTAATTTAGTCGCTATGTAATTTTTCCCCCGTTTATTTCTGCTTTTTTTGTCTACCCCCGCCATATTCATGACTTTTTCTTTGTTTTAAATCGATTTTCCTCGATGTAGTTTTGATAAGCGAGGAACGAAACCTGGTTAGCTAACATTTGTTTTCATTTTTATTTTTTAAATTAATTATGCTCATTGGTCTGTATTAAGCCATACTGATGGTTCATAATTTCATAATTATCATTCCAAATGGTCATTAAATTCGAACCTCCCTGCAAAGTTAGCTTTGATGTCATTTGCTTTACCTCTGGGCCAATACAAGGGCTACGAGAATGAAATAAAAGTTTACACTTATAAATTAAAAATGTGGGTACCACAGAGAAAATCCAGACAATATAAACGAACGGAATTCATGGAAGTTGCCTACACGTTAATTGGTTATTTTTTGTAATTATTTTACCGATAGTCCTCAACTCCACATACTCTTTAATGAGCTAATGATTCTGATACTGATAATTAAGAACTATTATACACTTGAATACCAGAAATTGACCGGAAAATGCACGCGAATAGACACGCATATTATTGTTTATTTCCAAAATTATAGTTATTTGCAATGTTCGCATGCAATTGCTTCGGCCCATTGCTGGTGTTTAAATATATAATACTTTTCAATTATTATGATACCAGTTGGGCAACTCATCAGCACGGAACAAAGTGCATAATACCAAACACTCTATATGAGATATGTTTTCGGGTACAAACCAACACAAACCCTCATAAATTCTCTAATGGTTAGTACCAGAGTGATTATGTAGAAAGATTGTTCATGAGCTATTGGAAACTATATTGACTTAAGGTTTTATGTACTTTTTCCGTGTTAGTTGAGTTGACAAGCATATATAATGACAATTGAGCACTATTATATACTTAAATAATTCTACGCAAATATTGCTAACATGCAGTTCAGCTCAGCTTTGCTCGGGCCTTAGAAACTGCTCATAACTTTGATAGAGTCTGCAAAGGTCAATTCTTTCAACTTTGACCTCTTGGCAGCTAAATTTCCGCCCAAAAACTGATTAAAAAAGCTTGCTGCATGTCTGAATTTATGTAAAATTTCAAATGTTTAGACCAAAATTGGTCGAATAGTTCGCTAGAGACCGTAAAGATAAAAGTGTTTGAACTTTGACCCCTTGGCAGCCAAATGTTCGGCCAAAACCGATTAAAAAACTTGCCCTATGTTTAAATTTATGTAAAATTTCAAATGTTTAGACTAAAAATTGGCTGACATATCAAATATTTTTAACTTTGACCCTAATTTTGACCTCTTAACATTTATTATATTTGGCTTAAATCGAGTTAAAAAGTTTGATCCATATTCAAGGAACTTACATCTAAAAATTCAAGTTTTTCACCAATTTCTATTAAATTGTTAGGTCAACAAACAGAATACTAAAAGACAGCCCTCGCATCCCATAGTAAAAATGAAAATAAAAATTTCTCAGTCTAGAATGATTTCTTCCCCCATTAACCTAGGACAGAAAAGGTACAATGTAGTGTCGGAATAAAAACTGTATTTTTCTCGTAGCCTCAAAAAAGTAGACGTAAAATTGCTTGTGTACTATCAAATATAGATGTAATTGTTAGTCCATAATATTTTAATGCATTTTCTTAAAGTTATGTTCGTCGACTATGTGAACGTATGTTGTTCATGTAACCGTGCATTTACTGCAATGATAATCGAATTTCCTTATATTTGGAAATAAAATGTATTATTCAGTCAGTGTAAACATGCGGTTTCATTATTTTTGTCTGTTTATCGAAGAACCGTAATAATACTGATCTAAATAATTTATATTCCTATTAATTCGTTTTTCTTTTGTGTGTATTGATATTCATATTAAAACCCCTCTTTTCTATTTAATGTATTTATTTGCTTTCCCACCAAAGCAAAATGTGATTCGAGGTAGTTTTTAAAGTGTGGTTAAACCAGCTCTCCGAAAAAACGGAAAAAGGGGGCACTCTGGTTTAGTCCTAAATAGTAATTGTCCAAGTATAGAGGGTTTCCCCTCCATTGATCGAGACAAATTACTTTAAATGCAGCATCTGCAGAACAGATACTACACTTTGATCCCGGCCCGAAGGTCAGGAGCAACAGTAAAAAAGGCAACATTTTTTCTATTTATTTAATGTATTTATTTGCTTCCCTACGAAACAAATGTGACACAAGGTCGTTTTTAATGTAGGGTTAAACCAGCCCCCCCCCTAAAACAAGGGTAAAAAGGGGGAACTCTGGCAGTATCCCCAAAACATAATAATGGTCTCAGTAGTAAGGGTTTCTCCTACATTGACCAAGGACCAATTAACTTATGTGGAGCATCTGCAGAACAGATACTACACTTTGATCCCGGCCCGAAGGCCAAAAACAACAGGGTATTTATTGACTCCCCCACCGAGCAAATAAGGCACAAGACCGATTTTTTTATGTGAGGAGTGAAGGAGAAATGGGGACCAACTCCGCGGGGAGTAGGGGAGCTGGATAGTGACAATTGGTGTGAAGGGTTGCCCCTACATTGACCAAGGTCTTAGTTGCCCCCACATATGGTCTTTGCTTGCAGTATCTGCCAGGAAAGATACTACACTTTGATCCCGACCCTAAGGCCAAGAACAACAGAAAAAAGGCAATCCTCTTTTCTATTTATTTAAAAAGAAAATACAATTTTCTCATATACGGGTTGTGGAACTGAATTCACTATCAAAAGATCTAGCTTATTTGCATATTTTTTAAACATCCATTTTAATGAATTCCCTATTAGTTGCTTCGGTTTTCTAATGGGATAATCATATTTAGTTAACTATTACGTGTAATTATATTCATGCAGATATTCTACATGATTTATACTTGCGTAATATTTTCGTAAAAAAGTTGATAGTAAACACAACATTGTTTCCATATATATTAATGCATACGTATATATTTTTGTTTAACAAAGTTTGCCTACCAAACTCCTCCTAGAGTTGTTGGTCTACAGACATGAAACTTCATATATAAGGTATTTGAACCCATGCAACACTTTATATTTGGGTTTTAGTCAGGAAAAATTGGTGAAAAAAGTGTGAAAATAAAAAAAAAACATCCAGGTGAAGGTCGAACGCTGGAATTACGAATGCATAACATAGTAGATATTGGTTCATGTTTTAATTTATAGTCTTGCAGTAAACATGTTTTGAAAGCCCAGTCATTGACGGCTGAGGCAAAATAAAGCGTGAGCTGATCGTTTCGGTTACGATTTATGGTAGTGGCGCATGAGTCTTTTTTTTAATACTTTTTTAATCATTACTATGTATTGCATCCAATCTATCTATCTATCTATATAGTTATAAAAGTGAAAATTTATGGCT
This sequence comes from Euprymna scolopes, assembly GCF_053919585.1. Lineage (NCBI taxonomy): Eukaryota > Metazoa > Mollusca > Cephalopoda > Sepiida > Sepiolidae > Euprymna > Euprymna scolopes. Next base: position 137,361,580 of record NC_136492.1, on the reverse strand, counting down.
GTCTTTTCTCTATGGTAGTTAAGGAAGACTATTATACAGAAAGGTATTACTTTAAATATTCACACTTTTTAATATATATATATATATATATATATATATATATATATATATATATATATATATATATATATTTGCACATAACCTTATGGACAGTACATAGGACCCAAGCAAAGCCGGGCGGATCCGTTAGTTGCTCAATAAAAATAATTAATTACAAAAAATGCATGTCTTCAAGCAATTTTTAGTTTTTATATTAGTGAAAAAAAAACCTGGTACTCTATCAGAATTTGACCGTGATTATCGGGATTTTCCATCAATTACGGTGCAGAATAGACACTCCACATGTTTTAAAAATGGAACGAAAATTAAAATTTCGTTGTGTTTTGAACTTATTTTTAAATTCACATACCCCTCAAGAAATCGAAAGTATTGATAAAAGAATAAACATTATGAAAACAATGGATAGCTATACCATCGATATGCGCACAAGTTAAAAAATAAAATAATTTTTTTGCAATAGTAAAGTTTTTAGAAGAAGATTTAAGTAAGAGGTTTTTATGGAGTGTTGCCTAAAACGGTCATATGTCTAAAATGTGAACTTCTCAAAGCCGTTCTTAATATTGGGAGGTTGGGGAGTGTCTATTTCGAAAGCCTGTTTTACCATGAGGATGTTAGAGTTTCTATTCTGAAAGCCATTCTTAACATAGGGAGGTTGGGGATGTCTATCCCGAAAGACATTCTTAAAATGGGGAGAATTGTTGTTTCTTTTTCGCAAACCGTTCACACCATGGGGAGGTTTGTGTTTGTTATTGTAAGTATATCTGAAAACATATAAAAGTCAACATTTCCAATGGAAACGGTGAGTTTAGTTTATGTAAAAGAAGAAAATATCAAAAAGGTATAGCAAATTGACGTCTTTCGTTTAAAAATTAAATTATTTAGTTCTGGTTAATAAATTTCAAATAAAGATTAAAATTAAATGAAATTTAAACGTCCGTCTCATTTTAAAACAACCGTAAAACAGAGTATTCTCCGCAAGTGTTTCCCCAAAATGTATATATACATACAATAATTTAAAAAGAATCTACTATAAATTTACTGAACTGCATATATTTTTTGTTTTTAAATCTCAAGAAAAGATCCATCCCCATGGTTAGACCGACTTTTAGAGAAACATCCCAACCTCGAAAGCCGTTCTTAACATGGGTTGTTTTTTCTCAAAGGTTTCGTAACATGGGGATGTAAGGGGTGTTTGGGGGTGTTCATACAACGCCATGTACTGTTAAAACATTCAATATTTTTCAATAAAAGATGAGCGTTTTCTTTTTAACCGTAAACTGTTATATGTAATTACACTATTTGATCAAAAATAAATAAAATTAGTTTAAGTTCTATTAAAGAAAAATAACAGTTGACATTATACTTCGATTGTAAATATTTTTTTTTATTTTTTATTAATAAAATATGAATGATATTTATGAAAAGCCTGAACGTTTTTATATTGTAAACATTTCATATATAATAAAACATAAAGGATATTATTGAAAGCCGTAAATTGTTTAGCTAAAGTACAGTGTTTTGTCAAGACAAAATAAATCTCTTTTTAGTTTTATTGAAGAAAAATGACAGTCACCGTTTTATGTTTCTATTGTAAATATTATTTACTTATCATGAAAGATGAATGGTATTTATGTAAACCGTCGAGATATTTTGTCAATTACTGTTCGATATCGACCGGCAGTGACTCGATGAAGTCGACCGAAGTAACAGACGCAGACGAATGTCCAAACAAACAAAACGCAAAAAATATATAAATACTATTAAAAAATATATGAAAAAATGATGCTTGCGCACTTTTCTCACCACGCAATAGTTTTTCAGATTAAATTCAATCTTCATGATATCGTTTTTGATCAAATTGTTAGGTGGAAGCACAGAATAGTTACAAAACACCCCTTCCCTATATTAAGAATGACTTTCGAAATAATAACGTTATTATTTCAGAACAGTTTCAAAATGCACAAGTAACCAACAAATCTACCGTAAATTTTCTGAATATATAAAGTTGGGGGGGGAGTTTTATGTCAGGAAAAGCTGCCCCAACACACCCTTGATAAGAATTGGATTCATAATAAACAACCAAAACCTTGAGAACCGTTCTTAACACGAATAAACACAGGTAAGTTGGGATTCTTTTTTTTTTCGCAAAGCCGTTCGTAACATGGGGATGTTTGGGAAGTGTTTATACTACGCTGGTACTGGTATAAAACAGTTTTTGTTTTGTTTTTCAATGAAAGCTGAACGTAAATTGTTAGGTGTACTTACAGTATTTAGTCAAGAATAAATGGATTTTTTTTTAGTTTTATTAAAGAAAAATGACAGTAAACGTTTTATTTCTATTGTAAACATTTTGTCCTTTTTAATAATAAAAGATGAAGGATAAAGCATGAACGGTTTTTTTCTATTGTAAATATATTTATATAATAAAAGATGAAGAATATATATGAAAACCGTTGTTTAACGAAAGTATTTTTTATTCAAATGAAAATAAAATCTGTTTTTAGATTTAATTATTTTAGAAAATGGCAGTCTAAATAACAACGTCGAATTAGTTAAATAATGATTGAAATTTATTTTAACTTTATTAAATAACAAATGACAGTAAACGGAGTTTTTCAAGTGTAAGATGAATGGTATTAATGAAAACTGTAAAGGGTTATGTGAAAGTACAGTAATTTGTAAGTAGTTTTTAGATTTAATAAAGAAAATTGGTAGTAAACTTTTTTACTATTTTAAACATTTTTTATAATAAGAAATTAATGATGGTAATGTAAACCGTAATCGGGCTATGTTCTTGTTTTTTTCTAATCAAATCATTGTTCTATACGGAAAGATGAAAGGTAATTATGAAAAACTTAAACTTTTTTTTCCAGGGTAAACATAATTTTTGTTTATATAAAATAAAGGATGAATGATATGTGTGTAAACCGTAAATTGTCAGGTGAAAGTACAGTATTTATCAAGAAAAAAGTAATACTTGCTATAAACGCGCGCGTGCACATACACAGAAACACGCGAAAATTGAAACACGATTCTAAATAATGGCAAATAAGATGCTGAAAAACAGAATAGTTATAACACACCGTTTACTCCCTATGTTTAAAATGGGATAAAAATTACGTATTTACCACGGTGGCAAAAATGCCCAAGTACGAAAGAAGCTGCTCGAAATGCGAAATAGTGAACACTGGTACTCGTAAATGTAATGCTTTTTTATTTCAGGGTTTGGTCATAATATGTGCGCAGGTAAGTGTAAGTGTATCAATGCTGAAAATTCCAATTATGAACGGTTACTATCGTTTTATTTAGATGAATTTGTAATGATTGCTTCGTGTAGAGAGAACCGCCATATTTGTAAAGGTCTGACGCATTCGTTTTTGTAATAAGATGCGCATTCCGGAATAATCGATTTGCCAGCCCTTAGCCAATGAGAATTGCCGGAAGTTTAGAATGGAGGAATTATTATTTTTGACCTGGAAATGGAAAGATCATATAATCTTTATGAGTGCATGACCCAGTTTCGAAGAATGAAAGGAAAATATAGGTTAATGTGTATATTTCATCCCGGTGATGACGGGGGGGGGGCGACCCGCCGACTTAAGATTTTAAGGAGAAATTAGGAACTACTTCGTCTAAAGATAGTGCGATTGTTAAGATTTTATATATAGACGTCAATTTGTAGTTTGATTGCCATAAATATGTACCATTCTAATATAAATTTTGAATTTTTTTTCAACAACCAACTTATTAGGAGTAAATCGTTGAAATAAGTAAAATGCAAAAAATAAATAAAACAAAATCAGGTAAAAGTACAAACCATTAAAAGCGATATGCGTATAAAATCTACTGAGAGAATACCAAAAACTTCGAATAGGAATATAAGTCGAGAAAATAATTATGTACAAATGAATAAAATATATGGACTAATAGGATTGTGGACTATGGGAAGACTTCAAATGTATCCAAGATTATGCGATATAACAAATTCTTTTCGTGGCAAGAGCGAAGAGTTTCATGCCAAAGTCGAGGCAGATTTAAAAATCTTTTATACTATTTGTATATATATATAAAATCGATCTAATTGTACATAATTATTAACTTGATTCTATTCCCAGTCATAATTGTTTTCTCCTTTGATAGAATGTATAAGTCCATCCTCTAAGTAATTTTCTCTTTTGAAGTCATATTATTTTATTTGGTATATTTGTTTTTTTTTTCAACGATTTAGCTCCGATGAGTGTTTTGTTGAATGGGATCCCTAGCGTTTTTCTATTTATAGTCCCGCTTCCCTCCCCCTCTCTCTTTCTATAACTCACTCTTTCTCTTTCTCTCTCTCTCCATTATATATATATATATATATATATATATATATATACATGTATAACATGAAAATTACAATTGAATTTACCAAAATGATCCAAGATGGTAAAATTAAAGTAAATTATAAATATTAAAGAATTAATATTTATAAAATTATCTCAGGCAGATATAAAAGTTCGATAAAACCAAATAGGAAATAGATCTTTCTTGAAGTTTTACATTTGGATTTTACCGTCACTGGATTTTTATCTTCCACCAGACTATCCATTCATGTGTAATCACCTTTTTCTTTACTATATCCCCTCTGCTTAACTTATTTTGTTTTCAAGTAAGATCTCTGACTTACTTGTTGTTTCATCAAATACTTCTGCATGCAAAATCCGATCCCGCATTTTGCTAATCCCTACCCTCTGATTAGAAGGAGAGTATTTCTTCGAAACTCCGCGCATTAAGGACTATCCATTTATCTAGTGTTCCTTTTCAGATGAAATATGTTTTAACTCATTTCAAAGTGTTTATTTAACATATTATATATGTATATATATATATGTGTGTGTGTGTGTAGGGGATTAAATAGCTCATGAAACAGCTATATTACAAAATCCAAGATATTTTTCATCTTACCATTTATTAATTTGAACATGCCAAATATCCAATTTTTTAAAACACATTTTTCATAGGGCAGAAACAATCAGAATAATAATATTATTATTATTATTATTATTATTATTATTATTATTATTACTATTATATCATTTTTAAGTGTTTCTGCGTTGACTAATCACAAAAGTTGGAATATCAAACGAGAAAAAAGGAAAAGAGGCATGAACGCGAAGAACAGTTGGATCTTGTGTTATGATATTGAATTCAATAGATAAAAATAATTAAGACCTTATTAATCAAAGCTAAAATATATTATGTAATAATTATATGTTTGTAAAAACATCAACTAATTATTCTCTAGAATTGCGTTTACTTCGATTGAATTATAATAGGTGTAATTTGGGGTGTAATGCGATTTAATTTCTAATTCTAAACTTTCTGCTTTATTGTTTTCGTATAAGCGTATATGTAAGGCTTTACCTTCATAATTACAATGGATATATTTATAGTAAAATATACATATATATCTAGTGTAATACACTAATTCACTAAGTTAAAAATATCATGCTTTCTCATTTATTATATTTCCACATGAAATACTGTGTCGTATTGCGACAATAAGTCTGTAAATTATGTTATTGCTCAATTAACTGCAATACAAAACAATACTGCAATCGAATATGTTTTAAAAGTAATAAATGTCGAACTGAGAAAACTTTATATTTGGAACTTGGAGAATTATTATATTACACAATATATGCACTGGAACCCTAGAAGGGGGCATTAATTTAGATCATTTTTCAATATATATATATATTTATATATACATTTATATATATATATATGTACGTATATATATATATATATATATATATATATATATATATAATGATTAACGTTATAAAAAACTAATTTATGAGAAAGATTATTTGATCTATTACGATTGGTAAAAAATCGTGTAGGTTTTAAGTAAAATATTAACCTATATCTACACACATTCACGTACATATACACGATATATATATATATATATATATATATACATATGTGTGTGTGCGTGTGTGTATTAAGCCACAGGCTTTTACATCAGAGTTTTCCTTCTCCTAGATGAATGCTTTAACGAAGACTAGGGGTGCATCTCTCTCAGTGAATTAATCCGTCCCCAGGTACAGGCCCGGGAATTTCTACCTCTTTTGTTTTTATATAAACAGTAATATATTGTTATACATTCATGAGCATGGTCTTGCCCGCTAGTTACCAGTAACTAGATACCTTTTCAGGCGATTCAAAAGCTAAAGTTGTCAATTTTGTTTAAATATAAGCAGTATCGCCTGAATAGGTCTCTAGTTACTGGTAACTAGTTGACCGAATTATGCTTCCGAATGTTTAACAACATATTATTGCTTATGTAAAAACAAATGAAGAGTATTCCCTGCGATACTTCAGTATTGGGCACTTTTGTATTAACCCCAGTAAGCTTCAATTTTTACTTAACCTCAGATTATATATATTTCTCTCTTTCATTCTCTCTCTTTCTCTCTCCCCTCGCTCTCTCTCTCTCTTTCTCTCCCTCTCTCTATATATGTATGTGCGTGTGTGTGTGTGTGGATCTAAAAAAACACGTTTTCGAGTACCATCAATTTCTGGACTGCGAAAATTTTCGAAAATTTCATGTCATTTTATGCGAGTTAACGTGAACATATAACGGTGTAAAGCCGTATGTGTTATTCCTCATCTAAATTGGAATAAAAATATTTTATATCATATCGATTCTATATATAGTCACAAAGCTATATATACAAAGCTATATATATATATATGTATATATATATATATATATATATATATATATATATATATATATATATATGGCGATTAAGCTACACTGAGTGTTCCGCGTTTCATCCACTCTAGAATTCTTCAGGCTAGAGTGGATGAAACGCGGAATATTCAGTGTGGCTTAATCGCCATATATATTTTATAAATTACTAACTAGCTTTACCTACGTATTTTGGGCACTTTTGAAGCAAATACATAAAGTTTACGAATAAATTTATACTTTCGTATATTAATTTTATCTGAGTAACTGAAGTTGTTATATATATATATATATATATATATATATATATATATATATATATATAAACAATTTCATATAAGTTAACAAATTTACCGAATCTCAATTACTAACGGTTACTATATATATTTTTAAAAAATAATGATTAGAAAACATTCATAATCTTTTTCTCTTATGAATTCTGAAGACGTTCAGAAACTATCTTTTCGCTATGACTCAGTCGATTTGTTTACTTTTAAAAGTTGCATCTTCTATGCTATAAAAAGTGTTCGTAAGGCCCAATATACTCTGCTATTTATTAGTAAAGTTCACGTGAATGAACCGAAAGCCAGATTGTTTTACAAATGAAAACACCCTAAACTCCCGTTGAATAACCACATAAATACTGTCTATTCTTCACTAAAATGCCATTAGCGAACACGATTCGCTCTATTGTTCTTGGCGGCATGAATGCACCTGAAAAGACGAACAGATGCTGAGATACTATTAGAAAATGTTATCTATGTATATATAGGTATACATTCCTCTTCGTAGTCTTTGATAATACGACTTAAATAAACTGAAAAAACGTTTTCTTCTTTTCCTAACCCTGCATATATTAAAGTGTTTTCAACACACACACACACACACACATACACAAACACACACACTTACACACACAATATATTTACTTCAATCACAGACACACATTATATTAGTAAATACATTAAATATTTGCTAACCTATTACATAGTCTATGAAATTATTGAGTATACTGTGCAATGAAACATATGTACTTTTTTCTCTCTCTCTTATTCTTTCCACATACATATAATAATATACGTTATATTTTTTATTACCGTATTTTTCTCTTAAGTTACATTATTGTTTCAGCTACCCATCTGTTTTTTGGCTGTCTATAGCTTCCTCAGACTTTTACAGAAATGTTCGTTATGATGGGGTGAAAGAGTAAATGATGCCGGGGGAGGGGTGCAAGAAGAGCGGAAAAAAGAGGAAGGGAACAAGGGGGAAAGATGGGAGGGGGGGGGCTTGGTATGTCGGTAATGTTTTAGTTTTGGAGTTTAAGGACATTAGGTGGTTGTGGGGGAGGGGCTGGGAAGTTCATTTCTGGTATGGCTGAGGGCATAGGGATACATGGAGAGGGGCGAGGGATATGTGAAGGTAGACGGAGGGGGTTACTTAAAAATTCGGGTCTTAATGTTTAAGTTTTTGGCGTCTCGTTGGTGAGATGGCTTCCTGATAAGTATGTCTTTACCTGTTGAGTGTTCGCTTAGGTTCGGGGGGGCTATGATTCGGTTTATTTATTTGGTTTTTATTTGTTGTTAAGTGCTTGGAGAGGGTTTTCTAGCGGCCGTGCGCACGAGCACACATATGCGCACATACACACATATATACTTAAAGAAACATTCACATGTACACATACATCTCCGCTCTGGCGTGCAAATACATGCACATATGCCCTCAGCCACACCAGAAATGAACTTCCCAGACCGTCTCCCACAATCACCTAATGTCCTTAAACTCCAAAACTAAAACATTACATACCAAGCACCCCCTCCCACCTTCCCCCTTGTTCCCTTCCTCTTTTTCCGCTCTTCTCGCACCCCTTCCCTGACATCATTCACTCTTTCATCCCATCATAACAAACATTTCTGTAAAAGTCTGAGGAAGATACAGACGGCCAAAAACCGGCCGGGTAGCTGAAGCAATAATGTAACTTAACAGAAAACTACAGTAATAAAAAATAAAACGCATATTGGCTCTACAACAGTATTGAGCACTTTCTTCAGGTTTTTATTTACTACCATTTCTACCATACATTAATATATTTATATAAATATATATATATATAGAGAGAGAGAGGAGAGAAAGAGAAAGAGAGAGAAAGAGAGTGAGAGTGACAGAGAGAGAGAAAGATCAAGCTATAAGATGTTATGACATTATGCGTTTCATATCTAATCTCTCAACTTCTCTCTCTCTCTCTCTCTCTCTCGCTCTTTCTCTCTATATATACAACTTATATATACTGTGGCGACAAAAAGATATCCGCACTTGTAAATAAAAAAAACGCAAATTTAAGCTTAATTGAATGCAAATATTTAAACAACTTATACCTCATTTGATTAGCCGTTTTCTCTATAATTTTATTATCGTCATATTTGACTTTTAATCTAAGTATCCGTCAATTGAAAAAAAATAGAAAAAAACGCCGCAGCAACAAATGAACTTGAAACTAGCTTAAATACCCTTCTCTTAAGCAACAAGGCCTCTTTAATCGTAATGGTTGCGATTCTCAAGTTGTATAATGTAACATTTAGTCGATATGCCTCGACTTTCTCTTAGTGATCGTCAGGAACTCAGCAATACCCACCGTTTTGGTTTTTCCACGCAAGCAATCGGCTGCGGATTGGAATGTGATAAGCAAACGATTTTCATGACTGTGCAAAAACACTAAAACTCTGGCAATGTTTGTGATGCTCCTAAATCTGGTAGTCTTTTATTACTTCTTACAGGGAAGGACAATCAGTCAAGTTTCACAACCTCAGAAACCAGCAACTTTGCAGTCTTGTTAAAAAGCGGTCTCTTTCTACAGTTAAGAATAGATTAAAAGAATTTTATTTGCGAGTCCGTGTTGCAAGACGCAAGCTAATGATTTCTGTAAAGAACAGAAAGCACGGCCTAGACTTCGTCAGATACAATGAAGATCATGACTCTTCATATTGATAGAAAGTGATTTTAGCGACCAAAGCAAGTTCAATAGGCTGTATGTCCGACGAAGGAAGGAAACATAATTTAATCATAGGTGATAGGTTTACATATTGCAAGGTGGTGGACGTTCAGTTTTGGTGAGAGGCGTTATTAGTGCCAATGATTCAAGGCCTATCATCGCTTGCAAGGTCGAATTAATTTGACCAAGTATATCAATATGTTGACTGAGAATTTTTTTTTTACCTTACTTTGACCAAAATTCGTATGATAATATAATCTACGTGCCAGATAATGCTCCTATTTACAATCCGACGATGTCAGAAGGTTCCTTAAAGAGCATGATACTCCATGTTTGGATTGACGAGCACAATAACTAGACTTCAAATATATCGAAAACGTATGGTATTATATCAAGCAGCAGCTACTCAATGATTAAATTTCAAATTTGAAAAATTGTGGACAAAAATTACAGAGAAGAAGGATGCCCTTTCATAGGAGTATTCTCTAAAACTGATTCAAGCAATACCTAATAATTGCATAAAGGCTATGCAACTATATATTACCTAGTTCATTGTGTTTCTGGTGTATATTTGTTGCATAAATGTTCTAAATTTACATTAAAATAACAATTTTCGATTGGCTAGATTTTCTCTTTGGCTTCCAGATTGGAATTTTTATATTGACATGAACACTAGCATACTTCAATTAAAAATAAAATATGAATAGCGAAACTGGTAGAGGCATAAAAGACGAATAAAATTAGGTATTGTTTTAATAGTTACATTCAATTTAGATTAAATTTGAAATTTTGGAAAAAAATGACAACTGCGGACTTTCTTTTAAGCGCCAATACCCCCCCCCCCATATATATATATATATATATATATGCAAACCGTCATTCGCATTTAACGAGCTAATATCTGAACCTTCTCTTCGAGTATAACACAAATCCCCCATAGTCGTGAACGTCTTTAACTCGCATGAGTCGTTGTTAAGCATTAAAATTGCGTTTAATAAATTTATTGAAAAGTCGATTAAAATAGTTTCAAGGTACTTAAACATGCCATCTCCGCATTCGTATTAAGCCTGCTTGATTTCAATGCTATGCTAATGAGTAAGGCTTCTATTGATGGAGAGTAAAATGCTAAAAACATACGTTGATTATAATGAATTTGTCTTAATACATTCTTATAGATAACGAGCTGACGACCAACGTCGCTTTCATATTAATTGGTTGGGTCTATTTACAGTTGTCATGGTGATATAAACATGAAAAATTTATGGTAGAAAACATGTTGACCTACTCTACATATGGGGTTCACTTATAAATCTAATAACTATAAAATTATCAGTTATGTAATAATTTCGGGTTGATAAACATGCCCTAAACAGCCCCCCATATATATATATATATATATATATATATATATATATATATATATACATATATATATATATATATATATATATATATACATATATATATATATATATATATATATATATATATATATATATATATATATATATATATATATACGATTTAAAACTGGAACAGGAAAACCTATATGGTCGTTGTTTCGCCAATTTTCTCGGCTTGTTGAAGAGTAAAACAGCAAAAAATTATCCAAGTCGAGAGAGCCGATTGTTTCACGAGTATGTATTCTAAAGGAAAGTGTCACATTAAAATTTATGTAAATTAAGACATTATATGAGTGGATATACTTATATACAAAATACTCGTATTTGTAATTGTTATACCGGCCTTCCCTGAACAGAGGCATTTACACCGATTAGCACTAAAAATAGCGCTAGTTATTCCAACATCTGTGAGAGAGATGCGACCGCACTTCAAATGCTAGCCAAGTGCCAGCAGATATACACGTTTTCCTATCTTTGTACATTATTGTTAATACACTTGTTCCTTAACCGAACCTCGACTTGATTGTTTTTATTTTCACTGTTGTTCCACGACACAACAGATTAGTGACAAGGAATCCAAACGACCATCACTACAGAGAATGGCCAACAGTGACTGAAATAATGATTCGTAAAATCTTTACGGCAGAACACCTTCGTCATTTCAACAGATATCTGGATACGCAAGGATTAACAGAGAATTAATCACTACAATAGTAATTTCGCGACGGGAAAAAACTTGCTACCAAAATCTACAGCGAAAACGCGAATGTTGTCAATTATTTAAAATTGAACATACTTACCAAGTGGTTTAGAAAAAGAAACAGGGTTCATTTTTTCCTCACCAGAAGCCATTTTTACTACGGTAAGAATGTCTTTCTGCAAAGTTAAATGTCCAAAACCAACTAGCAAATACCGTGTAAGCTTATCGTTATTTCGATAACATCTGGGGGTTGAAAAATAACACGCTTGACTTTGTCGAGAGAAAAAGAGGCAGACCATGAAAAATAATTATTCGCGTAATTTGTGCTTAGCAAACGCGTAAAAAAATCTAGTCATTATTTTCAAAAGGAAAAAGAGGGTAAAAAAAGTTTCCCATACGAATTCGTCGGATATTTAAAGCTACGGATTTTATTTTTGCTACGTAAAAACGCGTGCAAATAAAAAATGTTAAACACATTTTATTTCGCTGGATTGTCCGAGGAAGTAAGGCTAGAAATATAGCGTTCAACAAATTAAGTTACACAAAGACTGCTAAACTGTTTTTTTTCAAACAAAAGAATTGGGAAAGAAAACTTGGTTGTTTTTTTTTTTTTACTAATGAATATTTATTTAATACAAGGTTAATTGTAAACTGAATTCGTATGATGGATGCGAAATTCAAAGATTCACTGTTGGAATTGTTCCAATTCCAGGCAGAGCAAAATCTCGCGTTGCAAAAGCAGCAAATTCAACACCAAGTAGAAAGAGAAGAGAGATTTAAACAAACATTTGAAGAAAAAATACTTCAACAACAGAAACGCTTTGATGAAATATTGATGAAAACACAGGAGGACCATAGAAAATTCCGGAGGCGACACAGTTAACTAAAGCGGACGATAATCATAACGCATTTTCTCAAACAGCTGTGTGGGCCACTATTGAACATTTCAATTATAATCCAGAAGACGATGTCACTTTCGTCCAGTACTATAGACGATATGAGGATATTTTTTCATATCGGATTGTAGTACCTGGTCTGACGCGTAAGAGTTAGGCTTTTGCTAAGGAAATTTGGAACAACCGAGCATAAAACGTTCGTGAATATTATTCTCCGAAAATAGACCAGTGAGTTGAGCTTCCAAGAAACAGTTACGCTACTTACAGAACGATATAAATGTATGAACGTTACTAGACGAGAGAAAGACGACTACACTACTTATGCAAGTATAGTGAACAAGGATTGCGACAATTTTAAACTGGAGGAATTATCATCAGATATTTTTAAATGTTTTATATTTGTGCAAGGGCTGGTCTTAAATAAAAACGCTTAAATCAGGCGTCGTGTTTTAAATAAACTCGAAAACGAACCGGATTTAAAACTACAAAATTAAACGGAATACTGTTAATGGTTTATTGCGTTGAAACAAGACAGTCGTGACATAGAGGAAAGCGGAGTGTCGCATATTAAATAGATCCATCAAAAGAAAAAAATCGACTTCAACAAATAACCAGAATAAGAAACAGGGAAAAGATCTAACTGGACCATGTTGGAGGTGTGGAAATAAACATTGGTACAATGAGTGTCCCTACAAATTAAAACAATGTGACAACTGCTACTAGGAAAGGCAGAAAGCACCGCATTGTAGGAAAAAGTTTGGCAGAAAGACATCTATTAAACTTACAAAAATTGAACCTGAGGAACAAAATATCTGGAAATATTTACAGGTCAAACGGTTTAAAAAGAAAGTAAGGCTACAGCTTGATAGTGGGTCTGGCATTTCCATTATTAATGTACATACATGGAAGAGGCTTGGGAAACCCACTATGATTAAATCACATAAAACAGCGTGAAACCTCAGTGGCGAAAAAATTACCTACAAAGGAGAATTATTGACGAATATTTTTTTCCAGAACAAGGCCGAAAAAGCAAGAATTTTTATCATACGAAAATCAAACAACCTCTTTGGAACTGATCTGTTCCAAAAGTTTAGACTATGGGATCTCCCTTTAAGCTCATTTTTCAAAAGGTTGAGGATTCGAATGTGGAAGCAGAAAAAGAAAACTTAAGAGGCAGTTAAAACAGAATTGCTCAGACGTATTTTCAGGCAGTTTGGGAAGGTGTACAAAAGCGGTAGCAACATTTGACGTAAAAGTAAATGAACAGCCATTGTTCAGAAAGAAAATAAATGTAACACATGCCTCTATAGAACAGATAGATGGTGAATTAGAAAGACTCGAAAACATGTGTGTCATCGGAAAAATTGAACGCAGTGAGTGGGCTGCACTAACGGTTTATATCAAAAGGAAGTGTAAGGAGATTCGGGTTTGCGCCGACTTCTCGACAGGCTTAAACAGGGCATTACAAGATCACCATTACCTCTTCCGAGCTCTGAATAGATATTTGCGAAACTGAGTGTAGGGAATATTTTTCTAAAATCGACCTCAGTGACGCGTACTTACAAGTTTCAGTCGATGAAGGGTGTTCAAAGCTGCTATGTATTAATCCCAATAATGGATTTTACAAGTTTAACAGACTTCCTTTTGGGGTCAAAGTCGCCCCTTCGATTTTTCAGCAAATTATGGACATTATGTTAAATGGGTTGGATTTCGCAGTAGGGTACAAGGACAATGTTTTAATTAAATGCGCTCGCAAAGAACAACACAAAGCTCATGTAGGGGAAGTCGGGATAAGTTGAGCATAGGGGTAAGTTGAGCCACCCCCTGTTAACCACAACTGACTAAGCCAATCCAAGTTTGTATGCAATCTATAAACAACTGATCACGTGACTTTAACCTCCACCATTTTGTTTTGCTGAACCAATATCGGAGGTTGATGCAGTAAAAGAAAATCATATTTCGTGCCAAAAAAGTAAAATAAAGCGTTACAGAGGTGAATGCATGTTTCTTGTGTGTAGTAATAGTTTGATTAGATATAATATGTGGTAGTTGTTTGTTCAGTTACTTGCCTTCATACCTGTAAAAGATTTTTACATTCACCACACATGAGATGCATGCATTTGAACAGACAATTCAATGAGGTCAGACTGGGGTAAGTTGAGCCAATGCTAATGGGGTAAGTTGTGCCACTGGCTCAACTTGCCCCATATGTCTTTTTACACGTTTTCAAGAAACAGATGAATGTGCAACCACATCAGTAGGCCTGTTATAGAGTGAATTCAAAATGCATGTTGTATAAGTTACATGCTCTACTTGTATAAGAATTAGATCTATGGGTTACCTGGTAAATGTTTAAGATGTGTAAGCCGTGCTTGGATAGGAATTTGCATGCTGTACAGGCGCTTTGTTATTCTAATAATAATAATTATTTTTATTATTACTATTATCATTATTATTTTTAACATTATTATTATTATTATCATTGTAGAATCAAGAATGCACTTACCTCCCCTCTCCACCATTATGGTCTAGCCTACAATTAGTCAGGCATGGTGGGTTATTCCATTTGGAGGCGCCTGATTGGCTAAACATGCCAGGAGAGGCAAGTGCCTCTCTACAAATGCCAACTGTTCTGGCATTCATTGTTCAATGTTCCAGACTTATGCCAGGAACTCCACTGAATCAACTAGTTCACTCTAGTAATATTCTACATCATTATCGGATTTATTGTGTTAACTTCATTTTTCTTTTTTGTGTGTTTCACAGAAAAAAAGCCCACCAGACATGTGCCACTACGTGCGAAAGACAAATCGTGGACAAACTCCTACATACGTTATGGAACGGGCTGCTGCCGCTGTTACTGGAGGTCAGAGTGTGAGGAGTGCTGCAAAGGACTTTAACATGGATCGAATGACACTGAAGCGGTACATGGACAAACAAGACAGTCAACCAGCAGGGACTGCTTACACACCTGTTTCCTTACGGCAATTGGTTTTTAGTCCTGAAATGGAAAGAGATTTGGCTGACCACGTGAAACAATTGTCAGACATATTTCATGGTTTGTCATTGAGAAGATGTCACACACTGGCATATGAGTTTGCTAAAGAAAACTGTCTCAATCTGTCACCAAGTTGGGATCGTGAGAAAAAAGCAGGACATGATTGGTGGTTAGGCTTCAAGAAGGGCCGGAACCTGGCAATTAGAGTGACAGAAGCAACATCTTTTAGGCGTGCCACAGCCTTCAACCGCCCAGTTGTTGATAAATTTTTCAACAACTTGAGTCAGATAACTGACAATTACAAGTTCTCACCAAATGACATTTACAACGCTGATGAGACTGGGTGCACCACCGTTCAAAACCCTGGAGTCGTTGTCATAGAAAAAGGAAAGAAACAAGTTGGTTCAATCACCTCCGCTGAACGCGGGGAATTGGTAACGGTGGTGTACACTGTGAGTGCAATTGGATCAGTCGTGCCTCCTATGTTCATCCAGAGTCCACTACAGAGATCACTTCATCAGAGGTGGACCGACACAGTGCATAGGGAGGGCAATACGAAGTGGCTGGATGAATGAAGAGGTGTTTGTGGAATATTTAAATCACATCATCAAGCACACCAGATGCTCACCAGGAAAGAAAATCCTCTTAATCCTCGACAACCATGACACACACACATTTCTTTGAATGTTGTGAACACAGCAAGATCTCATGGCGTTGTCTTACTGACCATTCCACCACACACTTCCCATCGTCTCCAGCCGCTCAACCGGTCAGTGTATGGACCCTTCAAAACAGCGTACAACAGAGCCATGGATGGGTGGCTACGATCCAATCCAGGGAAAACAGTAACAATATATGAAATCCCAGCTCTAGTGAACCAAGCCCAGATGATTGTCATGACACCATTGAACATTGCTGCTGGATTCCAAGCCTCGGGCATTCGTCCATTTAACCGGGACATCTTTAGTGAAATTGACTTTTCCCCTTCTCTTCCAACTGACCGTGAGCAAAATGTGGCTGCAGAAATCCTTGAGGCAAATTCTACTGTGAAGATGCAGGACCATCAGGTGAGGTTCCTGGAGCAGTCTTGCCCGTGCACAGTGATGATGTCCGACCACAAAAAGAGCAAGGAGATGATCTTTTGCAACCATCCGCATCTGGGTCTTGTGTTTCATCTAGCTCACATGATGTCATGCATCGTCCATACATTTCACCATCTGTAATTCAGCCAATTCCGAAAGCAGTACCAAGAAAGGCAAGAAGAGGTGGTCACAAAAAGGGCAGCTCAAAGATTTTGACTGACAGCCCTGAACGACAGAAGCTGATAGCCCTTTCTGAAAATAGAAAGAGGAGCCTATTAACAAAAACAAAGCAGTGTTGGTTCAATGCTGGTGGGAAAAAGTCATGTCCCCTGAGATCTAAAACCCCATGTTCAAGTGACACTGATGATTCAGATTTTGAATTTGATGATGTGTCATCAGATAGTGATGGTGATATTGATCTGGATAGCCCAATAATCGAAGGTGACTTTGTGGTTGTCAAATGTGCTGGCAAATCACGAACTGTGAACTATATTGCCCGGGTTGACACTCTCAACGGGGAGGACTTTGAGTTTGAAGGTGTTTTCCTTCAAAAAGTTGCTGGGAAGGTAGGAACGGACAAGCCTGTGTTTGTTCCAAACTCAAAGGACGAAGTGGATTTCAATGCAGAAGATGTTGTTTACAAGCTGCCACAGCCAAATAGGGTTGGCAGTTCTGTCCGTTGTTCTAGCCAGCTCGTTTTCAGCTGTGACTTGTCACAGTGGCAACTTCATTAACTTACTTTCAGATATATGTTTCAAATTTTGTGCTGGTTCATTCGCTGTAATTAACCTTTCTACATCATTATTATAATTTGTTTTATAACCACAGCAACAATTTTGGGCTTGTTCTGTCTTTATTTGCAACATATTTTTGCGTGGCACAACTTACCCCTGTGTGGCACAACTTACCCCAGAGGTTGGATCAACTTGCCCCATGGTCGGGGAAAGTTGAGCCATTTGATATGCATTTTTGTAAAGCACATGGTCGGTTTAGGTGTACTAGCAGAAAACTGCAAGTTGTTTCAAAATGTTCCCAAATAAAAGAATTTTATAATAATACACTCATCTTTGCAAAATAATTAGTCGTTTGGGTTCTGAAGAGCCAAAATGGAAAATTGGCTCAACTTACCCCGACTTCCCCTAAACCAAATTCAAAAGGATTCAGGATTATGGATTTAAAGTAAAACAGGAAAAATGTACATTTTTCATGGAGAAAATAAAATACTGGGGCAAATCATCGATAAACATGGAAGAAGGCCGGATACAGATAGATTAAGTGCAATAAAGAATATGCCTGCCCCAGAAAATATTGCGTCTTTACAAAGTATCTTAGGTTTCGACAAATTACTACAATGTATTTGTGCCAAATATGCATAACCTTAGTTCATTTTTAACTGAACTGTTAAGGAAAGACCAAAAATGGGTCTGGATGCAAGAGTGCGAAGAAGCATTTTGTGAAATTAAAGAGACTTTAACATCTGATTTGTTTCTGGCAACTTTTGCCAGCCGAAAAGAACTACTCAGAAATTGAAAAAGAGGCGCTAAGCATTATATTCGCGGTAAAGGAATTTCATCGTTTCCTGCATTGTGGGCAATATCTGTTACAAACAGACCACAAACGATGTTCGGGTCGAAAAAGGGACTAACGTAACATACGGCGAATAGACTCCAAGATGGGATGCTATACTTCTGAATTACAATTTTCGAATTGAGTATGTACCATCTTAAATATTTGGTTATATATATATATATATATATATATATATGTATATATGAACAAATGATTAATAAAACATGTTAAAAGACATCTTGAAAAAGAGTTAAAAACATATTTAATTTTATAAAAGGAAGCACAAGATAAGTGGATAGTCCTTAATCCGCGGAGTTTCGAAGAAATATCTCCTTCTCATCAGAGGGCAGGAATTAGCAAAATGCGGGATCGGATTTTGCATATAAAGGTATTTAATGAAACTACAAATAAGTCACATATCTTACTTGGTTAAAAAAAGGGTGAGGTAAGGGGAATAAGAGGTAAAAGAAAAATGATAAAAAGATTTCACATGAATGGATAGTCCGGTGAAGGATAAAGAAACCAAGAATGGTAAAATCCAAAACGGTCGAATTTAAAATTTCCAATCCAATGGGTAAATTCCAAATGGCCCAAAATTATCCAAAAGGCAGCATTCCTTGGAAAAAATCGCAAATGGAATGACTTCTAAATCATTAAGAAAAAGCACTGGAGAGAATATTTAAAACACGTCTGTCAAGACTGGAGGAATCAAGTAAATTAAGGTTTTAAAAAAACCCCGGAAAGCGGTGAAAGTTTAAATTTTAAAAGCAAGGTCAAACTGACCTAGACAAAAAGCGCGAAAGTTAGCGTTAATAATTGGGTCAACTTAGATATGCTCGTTAAAGTCCCAGAATTAAATTAAGAAAAACTGGTCAGAAGAACAAATAAATGGCTAAGTTTATGAAATGGAGCGTCTATTATATTGAAAAAAAAAATGAAAATCGGTGAAAGTTTAAATTTGAAAAGCAAGGTCAAACAGAACTATATATACATATATACACAAATACACACATATATATATATACACATACACATACATATACATACATACACACAAATGCACACATACATGTACATACATGCACACACGCATATCCATATATATACATATATATACATATACAATAACACACACACATATATACATATATATACAAACATACACGCATGCATAAATATATACACATATCAAAAAACATATCCAAAAACATATACAAGTAAAACAAAAACATACATACATACTTACATACAAATTAAGGGGAGGGAATGACCTGTATATACAAACTCCGGAATAAGGAAAATAAATGTGTATGTAAATGCATATAGTAAAATATAAGTAAACAAATACATAGAATAAAAATGAGTAGGTTGATGTATATATTTAATTAATAGGTATACTTATACCATAAAACGGAGACAGCACATGGAAAACCGGCCAAATAAATAAATAAAGAAAAACAAATAAAATTAAAAATATAAAAGGCTTAGAAGGTAAGATGAAAAAAAAATTATGGGAAAAGATATATATTTGAAGGGTTAAATTAATAGCTATGTGATTTCAAATTTACCATATTAAACTTGGACATATGTTTGCAATAGGAGATCAGTTCGTTTTTAGAGTTTATTACATTATTACCTTGCGGGGAGGTTATAATAGTAATAGCTTCAGATGTACAGAGGTGACAAGACTTAGATCCTGGAGTGTTTTTTAGGATGGTCCATTTAATTGAAAAATGGGTATTGGCAGAGTTAAGCTTTTTTGACCAGTGTAGTTAGAGAAGTTCCCTGGTTATTATTTGAATTTTGGTTATTGAAAGAAGAAGTGTGGTTTGAAATTATTTTCTTTATTAAAGTTGAAGTAGCACCTATATATGTATATGTTTTATTAATAGCTTGGAGTCGAGAATTAATATTAATTTGTTGATTTATACTGGGAAGAGAACTTAAATTTTGTTCATTTTGATGAACAGAGGGTAGGACAGTAATTGTAGCAGGATTGGTTTGGAGGGGATAATTAGTGTTGTCAGTGTTAGGATGGTTGCTAAGAAAAATAATTTTATTATTATAGCTAGTTGCATGATTGAAAATAGAGGGGCTGGTTGATTGTTTGTTGGATTAATAATTATATCGAGGGAGGGTCGGAGGAAGGATAATTTGGTGGCAAAATGTTATTGTCTATTATGGGAGAATTGCGTGGGAGCTCTGTAATTGTGCATGAATATATTACATATTTATGGATGCAATCATTATTGAGTGGGCAAAAGATGTTTGTTAATACAGTTTCAGTTGCTTTTTGGTTGGATTGGGAAAGGGATTTTTTGGGCTGATTTAATTTTTTGTTATTAGATGCTAAGATTTTTTGTGCTAAATTAGGCATAGTAGAATAAGAAATTCTTATTGAGTTTTTATTAAAGATTGAACTATATCTTTGTGGGTATTTGAAAGAGTTTTCTACAATATTGAAGAATTCTTTAGGTATATTAGTTTTAACATTTACGCTAAATGGAGGATTAAGCCAAATATTTTTCTTTCTCCTTGTGCGACAGGGTGGGTAAGAAGTGTTACAATTAGCATGTTGGTTAGGATTATATTTGTGGAGTGGACCATTGCTATTGGTAGCAGCAGATCTTGTTATTTGAACTGATTTATTGCGAGTCATATTGTGTGTAATTACAGATTCAAGACGGCAAACAGGTGGAGCATAATGGTTATATTGAATATTTTCATTGTGTCCTGAATTTCTTAAGGAATTATTGAAGAAAGTAGCATTTTGATTAAAGGTTTTTTTTTATCGGCTGAGAGCGTAGGAATTCTTCTAGAGACGGACGGTACTATAGATTTTATGATTGAATTGGGGTGGTTAGAAGATTTATGGACGTATAAAAGCGTAATGTTGGGTGCATGACAGGGGTTGTAAGTTTCAGTATTAAGATTAAGTGTAATGTCTAGAAAATCTGAAGTTTTTTTTATTTGGTTCAATAATTATAGAAAGACCAAAATTATTTAAAAAGTTATGTAATTTTTTAATTGTATTATTGTACTCTCTTGGCCTGGCTGTTGTTGTAAATAGAGTATCGTCTCTATAAAGGCCCCCTTGGATATGTTTAAAGTGGTATTTAAGTTATTCCAGTAAGAAGAGTCCCACTAAATCTGTAACCTCAGCAGAGTCAGAAGTACTTATTAAGATGTCAAAATTATTAGGGATATCTTTTCTAGTCCAAAACTTAGTGTTAAATTGTATAAGGGATTTTCTGGCTAGGAGAATTAATTTAATTTCCAAATGAGTTAAGTCAGAATTTCTTTAAGCTAAGATTAGGGCCTTACTAAAGAGGATCGGTGAAATTGATTGATAATAATTGTTGATGTCAAAGGTTATGAAGTTATAGATGTGTTTATTTTTAAGGGAAACAGACCAATTAATTACAGAATTCGAATTTTGCCAAAGGAGGAAGCTAACTTTTTCTTTAATAGAGGGGATAATTATATCTAAGATGTTTTTGCTTACCGCACCCAAGTCAGAGATAGATGGGCAGATCAATCTAATTGAAGGGTTATCATAAAAATTAGGTTTATGGTCTTTGAGGGTGCATCAAGGGGCACCCTATATATATATTCAACTTAATGTTATGTCTTACATTAGATCCATATTTTTATTAGATACATATATACCTAAAGATGCACCTTACTTCAGATATATGAACGCAGTCTTGATTTTCCTCTTTAAATTCTATGAAATAGAAACCAATTTCTTATAAACTAAGCAAAATAGAAAGAATCATTGCATATAATTTCGAAAGAGAAAATAATTTTATTTGACATTCAATTAAGAAACAACAATAAGAAACTAGATTACAAGGTTCAACTCAGACCATCTAATACAAACGCCAAAATACATTTCTGTTCGCATCACAACGATAGACACAACAAACGCATCGTGATTGGATTTTACTTCAAAACTGTTACTGCATGTAGTAGTGATTCGAATACACTGAACAGACATTAAAACTCTAGAATGCCATTCATGTTTTATATTAACCTCTGCAAAAAGTGTTTCTCACATTTTCTCAAAACACGCTTAAACAGCCCCCAACTAAACCCGGCATTTAAGAGAATTTTAGCCCTACCTAATTTTCATAACATCTACACGAAAATAAACAAAATTAGCGTCAAGATTACTCAAGTGTCTTTAGTTAAAAATAATGCATGGTGTTAAATCTATATTCGACACGAACTCTAAAATCAAGGATGGTGTATATCCCACGTTCTCTGGTTTGTGTGTCATGGATTTACATTGAAGTAACTCAACAAGATTTTTGCAGGAAACTTTATGGACACAAAAGATGTATAAACAAATATTACGATCAACGCAATCTTCTTTCATAATATGGAGTGGTGTGATCATTTTAACTTTAGAAAAGCATTAAATTAATACGTCGTTTAATTGAATGCATATATGCACATGATTACACGCACATGTATCTATATATACATACAAATATATGTATGAAATATATATGTGTGTGTGTGTTGTGTGTGCATATAAGCGTTTTTATATAGATTGCAAATTCGAATATATCGTATATATTACACTAAATGGTGTAATTTCTTAATTAAAAAAAGGTTAAATATGGTATTCTCCCTGTAGCAATATACTTATAAAATAAATGACCATCTCAACATCAGTAGGAGAAACTCGGGTAAAAAGTATATTTAAATTAAGTACATAAAAATGTAACTATGCTTGAAAAAAATCAATACCGGGACAAATGTACACCACGAGCGAGAAAGAGATGAAAAATGCTGTTTTACCTTCGGCATCGCACTGAAAGCTTCTACAAAGCGAGCGAGACAAAGAGTAGGGAAAATATATAAGGAAGAGAGAAGGGAAATACAAAATGACGCCGTAAAATAGAGGAAAATGGTCGCAGCAATTTCCTCAGAGGGAAAATGGGTATCATTGCAATGGTACATCGGTGTCCGTTTAGCATCCGTAAATCTGGAATATAAGAATGGTCAGAGCTAAGCCAATTAGAATGTGCGGAATAATCTTGGGAGACTTTATATTTCTGAAAAAGAAAAGGGAAAGATTATGTTATTCCTATAGGTTTATTATCCATTTACGATGGGTGAAACCCCATGTCTGTTGAAAGTGCAGTATTCCTCCCGGTGATGACTAGGGGCGGTAGTAGGACTCAATATTTTAATGGAGAAAATATGTACTACTCCCTTTACAGATTTTATTTTTTTAAATAGGCGTCACCACTTATCAAGGCCGATATGCCACTCAAGGATAAGGATTAAAGAGTGTAGAGTAGTCAAAAGGTCAATATAGTAATCGATAGTAATGGAAGTTCGGTAAATTTGTTAACTTAAGTGGAACGGCTCATCAGAAACTTGTTCACGTTGGACTTGAAGACAACCATATTATAGACAACTGGAAAGCAGGAAAACGGAAGACAATTGCACATGCCTGCAGTTCTAAGAAAGAAGCTTTGATCATGTAATCTATGTTTAGGTTTAGGCACGGATAAAGAGTGGGGAAAATTATTGATAGTGTTTTCAGCTAGTCTAGTGTTCCTTGTGAAAGTTTGGCGAGTGGGACCATAGATTGAAGCTCAGTCGAACACTTTTCATGAAAATAACGATAAAGCAGAGACAAACTCGCAACATCTCTTCTGTGAGATAGAGTCTGCAGCGAAGAGAAAAGGACATCTCCCACCAGGCCAGGAAATCTATTTTGAACCCTATCAAGCCAGGACAAGTCTTTTCTAGCAGCTCCTGCCCATATGTGGCAACAGTATTCCATCCTTGGGCGTATCTGGCTCTTATATAGATAGATAATTGCAATTGTGTTGGTATTGCTCCTAGAATTTTATCATAACGACTAAATGTGTGTAAAATAGCGTTCTAAAGTGGTGGATCATGTGGTGCAGCATAAGTAACAGTACATAATTATAATTATATTGAGTGCAAAAGATCAGGTCGCCCGATTTTCCAACACTACATGCCTACATTTTAGAGTCATAATAAGAGCATCGTAGAGAACCCAATTGTAGCATTTCACATTGTCTATAAGTTGTAGTTATACTGCAAGATTGACCGTCACTCGGAATAAAGGTTTATAGATCCTTACTCAGAAAAGATGAACCCCTGTTAGAATAGTCGTAATATGCTATCCAAATATAGCAAAACACCAGTATAATGCACTTTATAACAGGTTATTCATATAAATTACTACATTGAAACACAAAATGGAAACGAATATTCATCAATAAGATTTAGGATGCATATGTTTTTTCAGTACTTTAAAGTCAATTAATTAAAGCTACTCAACCATGTAAGCGGTTACGCTTACATGGTTGAGTAGCCTTACTTTATTAAGGGTCATTCATTTTCTAAAGCCCTGTGTCATTCTGAGCACAGACAGTATATGAAATTACAACCCTGATGTTTTTAGTTTTTACAAAGTGATATAGCCTAACTACACCTGAATGACAAAACGCAAGTTGTGTGTTAAACCGTGCACTGCACTACTATAAACCCTTGAAAGTGTATCTGGAGAAATGTTGTGGTCGAAAGGCCGATACACAATATCAAATTCATAGCAAAAATACTACATACGTCAGCGAGTTATTTCATCATTTGGTTTTTACTGTATTTTTTGTCATACATCAATCTAATTGATTGTTGATATGTATTTATGGTAAAGTGACGCCCTGTTATAATAGGTTTCTAATGACAAATAGCTCCAGTTATCCCCTGTGCCACCGTCACTATGGCTGCATAACATTTCTCTGCTTTTGTTAAAGAAGGCAACGGTACTGATTTCAAAACGGCAGCTATGGCTGCGTCAGAAACATCTGTTTTTAATTCAAAGGAAAACAATAATTGCAAATCTCATCGTTCTCCACATCAACAAACTTCACGTCCTCGTCATATTCTGGCTCATTCATTTCACGTATTTTCAAGAAAGAGAACGTGCATATTAATCCTTCTTTCTTAATGAAAGAATCTATTAGTTTTACCATACACGAAAGTCCATTGGCGACTCCAAAAGGCACACGTATAAACTGGTATAATGCACCACAATCTCCAAATGCTGTGCAGAAACGCTCTTCCCTTTTTATAAGAACTTGGTTGTATCCACTCTTTATTTCTATAGCATTAAACACTTTGTACTTATCATTCTTTTGTACTATGTCATCGATATGTGGTAATGATTACTGCTAGGTAATGTAAACTTGTAAATGGTTTCGGAGTAACCAATTGGTAACCGAATTTTCTTTGACTTAAGAGGTTACTGTACTTTCATTGCAATGAATCTACAACCAGGGAATAAGCAGTGTGTAGACTTTGTATCAGACTTCTTGTTTGCAAACAATTTAGGAGGATCAATTTCAGCACTATTCAGACTGCACACAATAAGTCCTGGTAATTCAGAGTTACATTGTTGTGCAATTTCTGGAAATCCTTACATAGGATTATGTCACAAGAATGTTGGGGAGAACAACTAAAGTCACGCACTTGTAATCCTCATTATTCATTATTCACCACTTAATTAACTTTACTTTTGTTTCAACAGATAATGACGTTGGAGCTATACTTACTCCACTTTTAGCCTGGCCAATCTGTAGAAAGAGAGTGATTCAAAAACTTTTAGATGCATAAAATTCATCCATCTCCAAACCATTTATGTGTACCTTAGTGATAGTTTTTGATAGTAGAAGATGCAGCAGAGTTGATGTTTGCCAAGTATATAGATTGGTTGTTATTCTCAGTCATTTCAAGAGACGCTCCAACATTTCTAGAAACACAACACACGCTATCAAATGTCACCATTCATTTGTGGCAAAAACCTTATGTGTTAGCCACTTAAACCTATGATTATTACTGTAAGTTGATGTAGACCTTGTTGCAACTACTACTAAAGAGGATTCGCTTGCTACATTCTTAGCCTAAGAGTGTTCTTACACTGCACCAATCAGACCTGGCGACTGACTAGCTGGCGACTGACTAGTATCAATTTCTTAGTACCTTATGGCAGAATAAATTGTCGGGCTTTATAAACAGCTACGTCCAAGGTTAAAATCTTTTTCACTAATAGTCGACGTCTGATCAGGGATAAGAAGAACCCAGCAATATATGCACCTCGAATTTATTCGAAGATATTATTTATTTGCTAGCTGTAACGTCTTCAAAATTGAGCTTTTATAATGACAGCAAATATGTATCCTGAGTTTCGCTGACCTTTAAACGTAGCAGGTTGCGCGAAAAAACTTCATTTCTGGGCTTGAGATACAGTTCTTAGAATAATTGTATAACTGCTACATCGGACTCGCATTCAGATATATTCATATGTATTTGTATGAATATGTGATTAATAAGATACTAAGTCTATCTAAACCTAATGATGCTACATCTCCTGAAGTGGTGCTATTCTGTACTACATTCTTAAGAAAGTGGTGGAATATTCTCAGCGAGTGTCGCCACTCCTGCACTACCTCTGGTGAACTTGGATCTGTCTCAAGCCTGTCTGGCCTCAGTAGGCGGTCAATGAATCATCCCCCAAAGTAGCTAATTAAATTGTTGTGTTAAGAAAACAGTTATTGCATATAGCTAGACTTTAATGAGCTAAATTACATCCACAAACACCTATGCAATAGAAACAATAAACACATGTTAACTGCATTGTCAAACCACTAACATCAAATAAACACGCACTTAAATCACATTAGAAAAAGAAAACTGCATCTATAAATAGCAACATAAATACCATTAATCACCTTGTCACAAAATATCCAACATTATCATCATAAAACATGCTTAGGTTTATACTAGTCAGTTGACATAAACAAAATAAACAGTGATTCAAATTTATAATACAACATAAATTGCATATATTTTATATTACATATGCTTTTAAACACATCCACTCGCACACACACGCACACACACACATATATATATGTGTGAGTGTGTGCGTGTAGATATATATGTATGCATTTGCACTGTATATACTGCGTTATATGTATGTAGTGCAACTTCGAGCATATTGTATATATGTACACTCAGTCATGTAATTTCAAAATTTACATAAATATAGATATGTTGATCTGCCTTTTAGCATATATACTCCTAAAATAATTTGCCTTCTTCGCATGGACCATTTTTAGCTGTTTGTAACTTGAAAAAGTCCGCGTAAGACGGGCAAAGTATAAAGCATTTAGATTTTCTCACTCTATTTTTAATCATTTTATCGTTTTACTATTTATATATGCATTCTTATATACACAAACGTGAATATGGCTGTAAAATGTGAGACAAATGTATAATTACAATAGACTATAATGTACGCAAGCATCGACATATAAGACGACATAATGATGAACACACTATTCAAGCTGTTTCACATACATTTTTTTACGTGTGAAGTAACATTGAAATTGTGTTATTTCATTGGAGGCCCTGTGATGACATTTTACTTTAAATGCCACTCAGCGTAAGAGAGCCTACTTGTTTACAACATAATCAGCAGTGCCGACGCAATTGAAGTTGACAAGTGCATCAGATGGAATAAAAGTTCACACAGTATTACTGACACCAGAATTTGTTGATCTAATAATACTGTTTTCAGGGTTGTTTTTTATATGTATTCATACTTTTTCAAGTTATCAGTTGATGTTTTGCATAGAATATTAACAGACGGATGTTTGCTGACTTTTGAGTACTATACGTTCTTTCGAAATGCAAAAATAGATTTTACATTTAATATATAAAAATGTGTGTTATTCACGCCTTTAAAACACCAATTACAACTTCAGCACAACATATTCCTCAGTCAAGATAATTCTCTCAGGAGAAATAATGCTATTAAATATAAAACAAATAGAAAATACTATTTACAAGTGAATTAAGTTATTAAGCTTAAGTTTTCTTCAAATATCAAGTAACCAATCTTTTTGATACTTTATTTAATACTATAATGTATACATAACAGATAATACCAATAATATTATATCTGTAGCCACTATCAAATCACATAGCAGCAAATAAACATATTAAACTTTATGGTAAGGAGAAATACAGGCTGGAACGATAAATTTGCCGTCTTGTATACATTTCAAGAAGGATAGGGGCCTTCTATCGTGTCTGAAAGTCACACAATGTTCAAGATGTTCTCGGCCAATCTAAGTTATGAAAACTGGACCATTGCTAGCACCCCCAAAATGCAAATCCGGACGGCTCAATGCTTGGAGGCACAGTTCAGAGAAGTTTCCAGTCACCGTTATGGTCTTTGGTGTGGTTTTAAATGAAGGCCATAACATGCAAGGTCACATCTTCGAAGTCGGCTTTAACGTCAACACCGAAGTGCGTATGGATGTGCTGAAGAGTATGATAATCCTCTGGGGCAATCATGTGTCCGCTGGCAGAACTCGATACCGACCTACAAGTCCAAAGTGACTCTAGCTTGAATTCAGAAAGAGTGCTACAACTGTTTCCTTTTCTTTCAGTGCCACACTCCTTCTCCGACCTGAACCTACATCTGGTGGACTACTTCGTTTGATCATATGTTGAGAAATTCACCACCATAACCTCCCACAACACCAAAGCCAGCCTGATCGGCGCCATTCGTCGAATAGTCGCCGAGCTTGTGGAAAAGATACGCTCCCAGTTTCGGATCGGTATAGAGGTGGTGATTGAAGCTGAAGGCGGTTACATCGAATATTTTGTCCAATATCAAAGAAGTCCCATCTATTTAATACTAAAATGTACACATAACAGATAATACCAATACTATTAATGTCCAACCACAATCAACTCACACAGCAGCAAATATCAAAGATATTTAAATTTTAGCAAAGTAGAAATATTAATAATCATCATCGTGAAACATTTTAAACAACACATTGCCTCATCTAATCGTTATTAAAAATTCTCATAAGTTGTTATGAACTTAAAGCGTAAAAAGTAGAAATTTTAGTCATCATTTTCTTTTTACGAAACTAAAATGCAACTTTCAAATTCATGTAAAAAATTACATCTTACGCAAAACATTGGATGAAATGTAAATAATATGTACTTATTATAACTTGGGAACTATTGCAGATCATAGTAATTAAATAAAACAATTCACTGTAATTGACAGTAAAAACAGGCTTTAACATAAATAGAATAAAATGATAAAGTAGATGTAAGTGTAAAAATGATTGTCTTTTGAAACAAATGTGTCTACAATCTTATTAGTGTTTTAGCCAAAGTCAGGCAAAAAGAAAATACATTCTATATATTTAGTACAATGTAAAGTATTATTACAAAGAAATATTTTACAACAATTGAGGTATTTAATAATATAAAGTACACAAACGAAATATACATGAATCAATATTCCTTTCCAGTTATTAATAATAATAAAACGCCAATACGTTAGCAACAAAATGGAGGATAGAACATGTAAATCAATAGACACAATTTGTACACTTCCTCTTTATAATAACTGATTAATTAATACATTTAAAACATCCGAACAAAACTAAAAACAAATTCAATTAAATGTAAAATACATTGAGGATATAAATCTGATGTAAATGCATTATCTCAAAGCAAGCGAGTAGTTTGGTCACGTGGAGGTTTTATGCAATATATATATATATATATATATATATACATATATATACATATTCCTCTCTCTCTCCCTATCCCTCTCTCTCTATATATATATACATATATATATATATATATATATATATATATATATATATATGTGTGTGTGTGTGTGTGTGTGTGTGTGTGTGTGTGTGTGTGTGTACAAGGCCCGAAAATAATTTTCGGACACTTTGAAAAAACATACTTTAAGGTAGTTACTATTGCCAAAAACTTTTGAGTGTTAGTACCTAGTTGCGGAGAAAAAATCAACTACTAGTGTAATCATTTTTAGTTTGGCTTTGATAATTTTATTTTTTTTTGTGATTTTTGCGAAAACTTGCGCGACACTATTTTTCATGACAAAAATTATTATTTTATTATGTTCATAATTTTCAAGTTAAACTTAGCTCTCGTTATTTGAATACATTACCTCTTCTATTCTACTGGCAAAACACTCAAGTTTAATGAGGTAAAATGCATTCAAAAGAAGTCGGTGGTTTGGCACGGAAGAAGCGGGAAGATGGCTTCAGTATCAGAAGAATCGCCATAGAGTTGAAGCTGTCGAAATCTACAGTCAACTACATGCTGAGGACAAACGGACAACTTAAATTACAAGTCACACATTAATTTAGCAATGTGTATACATCTATGAATTTTCGTTTGTCGATTATATAATGGTGTCGATTCTATCTGATTGTACCCGCGCACGAGGCAATTTTCTTTTTATCGTAAGTTTCTTAAAACGTGACTAGCTAAAGTCCATTATAAAATCACGCTTTTCTTTTAACGTTTAATTAAAAAAAAACAACAAAAAAAGTCTTTTGAACGCTGTTAAACCTGAATTCTTCTCTACAGTTTGCATTTTGGAGACGGAAGTGTTTTTTCTTTAGATAAATCACTTTTATATTAATCGTACTATTTATTTTTAGATTCAAATATTAATAACTGCATTTTATTTTAGTATTTAATTTATGTATTTCTGTTTTATTAAATGCTAGCTTTTTTCTCGTTCATAAATGTTTATTTATCTACCAAGTTGATCTTAAATATTTCATAGACTCAATCCATTATATTATCGTTTTCAGTCCCCACCCCTGAATTCCTGCTTCCATCTTATCTCGCAATTACTTATAACGTCGCCAACTTACTTTCGGAAGACACCCCATCCTCTTTTCTTTTTATCGCAAGTTTCTTAAAACGTGACTAGCTAAAGTCCACTAAAAAATCACGTTTTTCTTTTAACGGTTAATTTAAATAAAAAGAAAAAAAAGTCTTTTGAACGCTGATAAAACCTGAATTCTTCTCTACAGTTTGCCTTTTGGAGACGGAAGTGTTTTTTTTTAGATAAGTGACTTTTATATTAACCGTACTATTTATTTTTAGATTCAAATATTAATAACTACATTTTATTTCAGTATTTAATTTATGTATTTCTGTTTTATTACATGCTAGCTTTTTTCTCGTTCATAAATGTTTATTTATCTACCAAATTGATTGCAAAAATAGATTACGAAATTGTACTCATTTTTAGTTCGTGAGAGGGGAATCTATCGCCATACTTTCCCTTAAACACGTCTGTTGGACTTTTATTAAGTATTCTATTTAAATTTTTTTTAATTGAGCGTAGAAAACGCATTGTGGATGCGTTATCGGCAGCTCCTGTTACTCTCGCTTCTCCTTGTTTATCCCTAAGTCCTCATTTTTTAATGAGTGATTTTTCTGGAAAAGGGAGAAGAAAAAGCTGGTTTCTAGGTTGGCAGTATTTTACGCGAACTGTTGGCAGAGATGGAGGAGATTTTCTGTTTCTGTGTCTATCCTTGTAGCCATGTCACTAGTAAGGGTGCTGGAGGTAAACGTTTTATCTGAGCTGACGTTATCCGCCTGATAGTCAGGGACCCGAACCTTGGATTAACCACCAAGGAGGCCGTCCTATCAGCGGGTGCAAAGTACTGGGGCTACTGTATTGCCATTTGGTGAATGGAT